>NC_053026.1:83541243-83726313 GCF_003073215.2 Triticum urartu
CCCCCCCCCCCCCCCCCCCCCCATGCGCGCCCTCCACCCTCATGGGCCCCCTATTGCTCCACCGACATACTCCTTCCTCCTATATATACCTACATACCCCCAAATGATCAGATACGGAGCCAAAACCCTAATTCCACCGCCGTAACTTTCTGTATCCACGAGATCCCATCTTGGGGCCTGTTCCGGAGCTCCGCCGGAGGGGGCATCGATCACGGAGGGCTTCTACATCAAGACCATATCCCCTCCGATGAAGTGTGAGTAGTTCACTTGAGACCTACGGGTCCATAGTTAGTAGCTAGATGGCTTCTTCTCTCTTTTTCGATCTCAATACAATGTTCTCCCCCTCTCTTGTGGAGAACTATTCGATGTAATCTTCTTTTTGCGGTGTGTTTGTTGAGACCGATGAATTGTGGGTTTATGATCAAGTCTATCTATGAACAATATTTGAATCTTCTCTGAATTCTTTTACGTATGTTTGGTTATCTTTGCAAGTCTCTTCGAATTATCAGTTTGGTTTGGCCTACTAGATTGATCTTTCTTGCAATGGGAGAAGTGCTTAGCTTTGGGATCAATCTTGCGGTGTCCTTTCCCAGTGACAGTAGGGGCAGCAAGGCATGTATTGGATTGTTGCCATCGAGGATAAAAACATGGGGTTTTCATCATGTTGCATGAGTTTATCCCTCTACATCATGTCATCTTGCTTAAGGCGTTACTTTGTTTTCATTAACTTAATACTCTAGATGCATGCTGGATAGCGGTCGATGAGTGGAGTAATAGTAGTAGATGCAGGCAGGAGTCGGTCTACTTGTCTTGGACGTGATGCCTATATACATGATCATACCTAGATATTCTCATAACTATGCTCAATTCTGTCAATTGCTCAACAGTAATTTGTTCACCCACCATAGAATACTTATGCTCTCGAGAGAAGCCACTAGTGAAACCTATGGCCCCGGGTCTATCTTCCTCATATTAGTCTCCTACTACTTAGTTATTTCCTTTGCTTTTTACTTTGCTTTTATTTACTTTGCATCTTTATCACAAAAATACCAAAAATATTATCTTATCATATCTATCATATCTCACTCTCGTAAGTGACCGTGTAGGGATTGACAACCCCTTATCGCGTTGGTTGCGAGGATTTATTTGTTTTGTGCATGTACGAGGGACTGGCACGTAGCCTCCTACTGGATTGATACCTTGGTTCTCAAAAACTGAGGGAAATACTTACGCTACTTTGCTGCATCATCCCTTCCTCTTCGGGGAAAACCAACGCAGTGCTCAAGAGGTAGCAAGAAGGATTTCTGGCGTCGTTGCCGGGGAGGTCTACGCAAAAGTCAATATACCAAGTACCCATCACATACCCTTATCTCCCGCATTACATTATTTGCCATTTGCCTCTCGTTTTCCTCTCCCCCCCACTTCACCCTTGACGTTTTATTCGCCCTCTCTCTCTATCCTCCCTCTCTTTCTCTATTTGCCTCTTTTTGCCCGCTTGCTTTTTGTTTGCTTGTGTGTTAGTTTTCTTGCTTGTCACAATGGCTCAAGATAACACTAAATTGTGTGACTTCACCAATAAAACAACAATGATTTTATTAGCACTCTGATTGCTCCTCTTACCGATGCTGAATCTTGTGAAATTAATACTGCTTTGCTGAATCTTGTCATGAAAGATCTGTTTTCCGGCCTTCCTAGTGAAGATGCCGCTACCCATCTAAATAGCTTCGTTGATTTGTGTGATATGCAAAAGAAGAAAGATGTGGATAATGATATTGTTAAATTGAAGCTATTTCCTTTTTCGCTTAGAGATCGTGTTAAAGCTTGGTTTTCGTCTTTGCCTAAAAATAGTATTGATTCATGGAACAAGTGCAAAGATGCTTTTATCTCTAAGTATTTTCCTCCCGCTAAGATCATCTCTCTTAGAAAAGATATTATGAATTTTAAGCAACTTGATCATGAACATGTTGCACAAGCTTGGGAGAGAATGAAACTAATGATATGTAATTGCCCTAGTCATGGTTTAAATTTGTGGATGATTATACAAAAAAAATTATGCCGGATTGAATTTTTCTTCTAGAAATCTTTTAGATTCGGCCGCGGGAAGCACTTTTATGGAAATCACTTTAGGAGAAGCTACTAAACTCCTAGATAATATTATGGTTAATTATTCTCAATGGCATACAGAAAGATCTACTAATAAAAAGGTGCATGCGATAGAAGAAATTAATGTTTTGATTGGAAAGATGGATGAACTTATGAAATTATTTGCTAGTAAGAGTGTTTCTTCTGATCCTAATAATATGCCCTTGTCTACTTTGATTGAGAATAATAATGAATCTATGGATGTGAATTTTGTTGGTAGGAACAATTTGGTAACAACGCATATAGAGGAAATTTCAATCCTAGGCCTTATCCTAGTAATCCCTCTAATAATTATGGTAATTCCTACAACAATTCTTATGGAAATTATAATAAGATGCCCTCTGATTTTGAATCTAATATTAAAGAATTTATTACTTTGCAAAAGAATTTTAATGCTTTGATTGAAGAAAACTTGCTTAAGATTGATGAGCTGGCTAGGAATGTTGATAGAATTTCTCTTGATGTTGATTCTTTGAAACTTAGATCTATTCCACCTAAGCATGATATAAATGAGTCTCTTAAAGCCATGAGAATTTCCACTGATGAGTGCAAAGAAAGAACTGCTAGGATGCGTGCTAAGAAAGATGCCTTTATAAGAGCTTGTTCTTCTAGTTCCTATGAAAATAAAGATGAAGATCTAAAAGTCATTGAGGTGTCCCCTATTAAATCTTTTTTTTTGCAATATGAATCTTGATAATGATGGGACTGAATATGATCCACCTTTACCTAGAAGGCATTCCAAGAATTCGGAATTTTTTATCTTGATGCTAAAATTGATAAAAGTGGGATTGAAGAAATTAAAACCCTAGATGTTGCTAAAACCACTATTATGGATTTCAAGGAATTTAACTATGAAAATTTCTCTTTGATTGATTGTATTTCCTTGTTGCAATCCGTGCTAAATTCTCCTCACGCTTATAGTCAAAATAAAGCGTTCACTAAACATATCGTTGATGCCTTGATGCAATCTTATGAAGAAAAACTTGAATTGGAAGTTTCTATCCCTAGAAAACTTTATTATGAGTGGGAAAACTCTATTAAAATTAAAATTAAAGATCATGAATGCTATGCTTTATGTGATTCGGGTGCTAGTGTTTCCACGATTCCAAAGACTTTGTGTGATTTGTTAGGTTTCCGTGATTTTGATAATTGCTCTTAAACCTGCACCTTGCGGATTCCACTATTAAGAAACCTATGGGAAGAATTAATGATGTTCTTATTGTTGAAAATAGGAATTATGTGCCCGTAGATTTTATTGTTCTTGACATAGATTGCAATCCTTCATGTCCTATTATTCTTGGTAGACCATTTCTTAGAACGATTGGTGCAATCATTGATGTGAAGGAAGGAAATATTAGATTCCAATTTCCATTAAGGAAAGTCATGGAACACTTTCCTAGAAAGAAAATTAAAGTACCTTATGAATCTATATTAGAGACACTTATGGATTGCCTACCAAAGATGGGAATACCTAGATCTATCCTTGCTTGTTATGCCTAGCTAGGGGCGTTAAACGATAGCGCTTGTTGGGAGGCAACCCAATTTTATTTTTATTCCTTGATTTTTTTTTCTCCTGTTAATTAATAAATAATTTATCTAGCCTCTGTTTTGGTTGTGTTTTTTTGTGTTTAATTAGTGTTTGTGCCAAGTAGAACCGTTGGGAAGACTTGGAGAAAGTCTTGTTACACTTGCTGTAAAAAACAGAAACTTTAGCGCTCACGAGAACTGCTGCCATTTTTATTTGGAAAGTGATATTTAGTTAATTCGTTTTGCAGATGATTAATAGATAAATTACTCACGTCAAGAAATTTATTTTATAATTTTTGGGGTTCCATATCTTGCGCTAGCTACAGATTACTACAGACTGTTCTTTTTTTGACAGATTCTGTTTTTCGTGTGTTGTTTGCTTATTTTGATGAACCTATGGCTAGTAAAATAGTTTATAAACCATAGAGAAGTTGGAATACAGTAGGTTTAACACCAATATAAATAAATAATGAGTTCATTACAGTACCTTGAAGTGGTCTTTTGTTTTCTTTCGCTAACGGAGCTCACGAGATTTTCTACTTTAAGTTTTGAGTTGTGAAGTTTTCAAGTTTTGGGTAAAGATTTGATGGATTATGGAACAAGGAGTGGCAAGAACCTAAGCTTGGGGATTCCCATGGCACCCCCAAGATAATATAAGGACACCTAAAAGCCAAAGCTTGGGGATGCCCCGGAAGGCATCCCCTCTTTCGTCTACTTCTATCGGTAACTTTACTTGGAGCTATATTTTTATTCACCACATGATATGTGTTTTTCTTCGAGCGTCTTGTATGATTTTAGTCTTTACTTTTTGGTTTACCATAATCATCCTTTCTGTACACACCTTTTGAGAGAGCCATACATGATTTGGAATTTGTTAGAATACTCTATGTGCTTCACTTATATCTTTTGAGTTATATAGTTTTGCTCTAGTACTTCACTTATATCTTTTAGAGCACGGTGGTGGATTTGTTTTATAGAAACTATTGATCTCTCATGCTTCACTTAGATTATTTTGAGAGTCTTAAATATCATGGTAATTTACTTAAATAATCCCAATATGCTTGGTATTCAAGAATAATAAAAGAACTTCCTTATGAGTGTGTTGAATGCTATGAGAAGTTTGATACTTGATAATTGTTTTGAGATATGAAGATGGTGATATTAAAGTTATGCTAGTTGAGTAGTTGTGAATTTGAGAAATACTTGTGTTAAAGTTTGTGATTCCCGTAGCATGCACGTATGGTGAACCGTTATGTGATGAAGTCGGAGCATGATTTATTTTTTGATTGCCTTCCTTATGAGTGGCGGTCGGGGACGAGCGGTGGTATTTTCCTACCAATCTATCCCCTAGGAGCATGCACGTAATACTTTGCTTTGATAACTTGTAGATTTTTTTCAATAAGTATATGAGTTCTTTATGACTAATATTGAGTCCATGGATTATACGCACTTTTCTCACCCTTCCACCTTTGCTAGCCTCTCTAATACCGCGCACTTTTCGCCGGTATCATACACCCACCATATACCTTCCTCAAAACAGCCACCATACCTACCTATTATGTCATTTCCATAGCCATTCCGAGATATATTGCCGTGCAACTTTCCACCGTTCCGTTTATTATGACACACTCCATCATTGTCATATTGTTTAGCATGATCATGTAGTTGACATCGTATTTGTGGTAAAGCCACCATTCATAATTCTTTCATATGTGTCACTCTTGATTCATTGCATATCCCGGTACACCGCCGGAGACATTCATATAGAGTCATATTTTGTTCTAAGTATCGAGTTGTAATTCTTGAGTTGTAAGAAAAATAAAAGTGTGATGATCATCATTATTAGAGCATTGTCCCAGTGAGGAAAGGATGATGGAGACTATGATTCCCCCACAAGTCGGGATGAGACTCCGGACGAAAAATAAAAAAAGAGAAAGAAAAGAGGCCATAAGAAAAGAGAAAAGGCCCAACCAAAAAAATGAGAGAAAAAGAGAGAAGGGACAATGTTACTATCCTTTTACCACACTTGTGCTTCAAAGTAGCACCATGATATTCATGATAGAGAGTCTCCTGTGTTATCACTTTCATATACTAGTGGGAATTTTTCATTATAGAACTTGCTTGTATATTCCAATGATGGGCTTCCTCAAAATGCCCTAGGTCTTCATGAGCAAGCAAGTTGGATGCACACCCACTTAGTTTCTTTTGTTGAGCTTTCATATACTTATAGCTCTAGTGCATCCATTGCATGGCAATCCCTACTCACTCACATTGATATCTATTGATGGGCATCTCCATAGCCCGTTGATACGCCTAGTTGATGTGAGACTATCTTCTCCCTTTTTGTCTTCCCCACAACCACCATTCTATTCCACCTATAGTGTTATATCCATGGCTCACGCTCATGTACTGCGTGAAGATTGTAAAAGTTTGAGAACACCAAAAGTATGAAACAATTGCTTGGCTTGTCATCGGGGTTGTGCATGATTTAAATATTTTGTGTGGTGAAGATGGAGCATAGCCAGACTATATGATTTTGTAGGGATAACTTTCTTTAGCCATGTTATTTTGAGAAGACATGATTGCTTTGTTAGTATGCTTGAAGTATTATTATTTTTATGTCAATATTAAACTTTTCTCTTGAATCTTTCGGATCTGAATATTCATACCACAATTAAGAAGAATTACATTAAAATTATGCCAAGTAGCACTCCGCATCAAAAATTTTGTTTTTATCATTTACCTACTCGAGGACGAGCAGGAATTAAGCTTGGGGATGCTTGATACGTCTCCAACGTATCTATAATTTTTGATTGCTCCATGCTATATTGTCTACTATTTTGGACATTATTGGGCTTTATTATCCACTTTTATATTATTTTTGGGACTAACCTATTAACCGGAGGCGCAGCCTAGAATTGCTGTTTTTGCCTGTTTTAGGGTTTCGAAGAAAAGGAATATCAAATGGAGTCCAAATGGAATGAAACCTTCGGGAACGTGATTTTCTTAACGAACAGGACCCGGGAGACTTGGACCCTACGTCAAGACACAAAAGAGGAGGCCACGAGGTAGGGGGCGCGCCTCCCCCCAGGCGCGCCCTCCACCCTCGTGGGCCCCCTGTTGCTCCACCGACGTACTCCTTCCTCCTATATATACCTACATACCCCCAAACGACCACATACAGAGCCAAAACCCTAATTCCACCGTCGTAACTTTCTGTATCCATGAGATCCCATCTTGGGGCCTGTTCCGGAGCTCCGCTAGAGGGGGCATCGATCATGGAGGGCTTCTACATGAACACCATAGCCCCTCCGATGAAGTGTGAGTAGTTGACCTCAGACCTATGGGTCCATAGTTAGTAGCTAGATGGCTTCTTCTCTCTTTTGGATCTCAATACAATGTTCTCCCCCTCTCTTGTGGAGAACTATTCGATGTAATCTTCTTTTTGCGGTGTGTTTGTTGAGACCGATGAATTGTGGGTTTATGATCAAGTCTATCTATGAACAATATTTGAATCTTCTCTGAATTCTTTTATGTATGATTGGTTATCTTTGCAAGTCTCTTCGAATTATCAGTTTGGTTTGGCCTACTAGATTGATCTTTCTTGCAATGGGAGAAGTGCTTAGCTTTGGTTTCAATCTTGCGGTGTCCTTTCCCCGGTGACAGTAAGGGCAGCAAGTCAGGTGACAGTAAGGGCAGCAAGTCAGTGACAGTAAGGGCAACAAGGTTGAAGATGAACCGCGGGCCCTTGATTTCGTATCCAACGGCTGCAAAATCGACTAACCAGAGATGAAAAAGTCAGTCGACCGACGTGTAGCCTCACCTTGCTAGTGCGTTCAGTTTCGACAGCAAAATTCAGTTTCGATAGTTAAGTTCAGTTTCGACAGTTAAGTTCAGTTTCGACAGATACAGTTAAGAGATGAGCGGCTGATGTATTTTACATCTAGCACTTTGTGGTTATGTATTTTACGTCATGTATTGGAGATGCTATTAGAATTCCACTCAGGTTAACGTATTCGTTGTCTCTCTTGTCCTGCTTCAGCCTCGGCGTCGTACAACTCACCGGAGCTGCTCCAACGACGAAACCCTCCATCACAGCGGAGCAGTACCTCGGGCTCCATCTCCAGACGCCTAAGATCTTCTTCCCCTCCTCTGACAGCAAAGTCAGCCGGAGCATCCTCACCGGCCAACCCAATCACGCTGAGATCGACATGGCTTCGCCAAAGAGGTTGTACACTTGTTGCATCTCTTTTTTACTCTACATGTTATATATATTGTCCACTGAGCACACGGATTTTTTCCTTTAGTGTCTCCTTGAAACAAAAAACCTAGGAATTTTAATTTTCACTTGTCCTCCTTTTAAAATTCATATTCATGAAACACAAGACTAAGAGATAGTAGCATAATAGCATTATAACCGTACATTTTCTTGTGGTTTAACTTAATCTCACCATGCTTCTTTGCATCCTGTGATCTTCCAATTGTTGTGAATCAAACACCCAGATTGGTAGAAATCCTGTGTTTTTAAATTCTCTGTTTTGCACGTGCATTCCTATCCTATTCCTGTCTATTTCCTATCCCTGCATTGTTGGAATCCTCCAATTCAAACGAGCCCTTACAGAATTACTTCTCTTAAAGATAGTTGTCAAAGAAAACCTTGCATGGTTTGTCCCGCTCCTGCTACACCGTCGTCCACCCCAACTCAGCTGCTCCGACGACAGAATGGTCCAGCACAGCAGGGATCCGGCCTCCGCAGACTGTCTTTCGCGCCTCAGATCTTCTTCCGGCCGCTGGCAGCCATGAAAACTGCATTACCATCATCACCGAGCAGGGATGACTCGAGGACTACGGGTCCCGAGAAGGTCGCACTCTTTCGTGTCTGCTTACGTTATGCATCGCTTAATATTACATGCTACTTTATCATCCTGTTCACCCGATTAGACTCTGAGTCAGCTCCAAAACTAATGGTCAAACTTGATTTTTAAATGGTTGTGGGTACATATCGGGGCGCTATCATAGTAATCTATCTACTATATCTGGTTAATCTCCGTTGTCTACTATGAGTTTCATGTTGGGTGGGAAACAAACAGTAAAGAAGCCATTATCTGTATTTTTTAACTGAAGCCATTATCTGCCTGCTATTATTGGTTTTGGGTCTATCCACAGGTTGCTACCATCACTCTGGATTTCTGCATGCACTCCTTACATAATCTCACTATGTTTTATTCCTATGCATGACAGTTATTGTAAACAATGGAACTGAACATGTAGAGCAAAAGAGACGAGCCTTGCGTGGCAATAAAATTTCATGCAGACGTCGCTCCATGGTAGGCGCAAAGGCAGCCCCCCTCCACGCATTTCGGATTGTAATCGAGAGGAAGATATCTGTTCTGAGGGGGATTCAGAAGGAGAAGACAACTCCTATTAACTCCCTGAGGTCTTCGCTCTAACTTGGCATGTTGATGTTGGTTATATCATGCATATGGTGTCTTGCATTGCTTACTATATACATCAAATATGTCATCTGCTTAGTTTAGACATCCTTTGTGCGAATGCCATCTGTTTAGTTTATTCATCGTTTATGTGAATTATGCAACGCCATCTTGTTTAGCCAGGCATTATATATGTGAATTTTGCAATGCCATCCTGCTTAGCCAGTCATCTTATATGTAAATTATATCAGGCCATCCTTTTTTCGTTACATATTACATTTGTCAACAATGTTAGTACATTCAACTGCTCTTCGTGTGCATCAGCCATTTGACAGGGTGATGGCAAATTCTGGAGTGAAAACAAGGTCTTCAGAGCAGACTATGCTATCTGATGAAGCGCATATCTCGCTGGTTACGGATAGCTCCTCAGAGGAGGATTCAGAGACAGATGACCAGTCCTATTCCCCCCCGAGGTGTATGCTCTAACTTGGCAGGGTTATGTTGCTCATATCGTGCGTATGGTGTCTCGCATTGCTATGTCATTTGATTAGTTTATACATGCTTTGTGTGAATGCCACCTGTTCAGTGTCTAATTACCATATATGTGAATTATGCATTGCCATCTTGTTGAAAGACATTATATATGTGAACTATACAATGCTATCTTGTTGCAAAGGCATTATATATGTGAATTATGCAATGCCATGCTGTTTAGCCAATCATCATGTATGTGAATTATATCATGCTATCATTTTTTTGTATTACGTGTTCCATTTGTCGACAACGTTTGTATATTCAACTACTCTTCCTGTGCATCAGCCATTTGAAGCGGTGATGGAAGTATCTGGAGTGAAAACAAGGTATTCAGAGCAGACAATACTACTTGCTAAAGCAAACATCTTGCTGGTTATAGAGAGCTCCTTAGAGGAGGATTCAGAGACTGATGACCAATCCTATTTTCCCCCTGAGGTCTATGCTCAAACTTGGCAGGGTTATATTACCCATGTCATGCATGTTGTCTTGCATTGCTTAGTTTTTACATCATATATGGATTGCCATCTGCTTACTTGCTTACTATATAAATCATATATTTGAATTATATCATGCCATCATGTTTACATAGTACATACACATCATCTATCTGAATTATGGCATGGCAAACCATTTAATAAATACATCATATAGTTATATCATCTCATCCTGTTTAGTGTTTACAGTCATCATATTTTGAATTATGGCATTCTATCCGTGAATGTATGTGAATTATGGCATGCCAACCTATTTAATAAACACATTATATAGTTATGTCATGTCATCCTGTTTACATAGTCTCATATTTTGAACTATGTCTTTCCATCTTGTTTAGTTAGCCATCATAATGTGAAATTGTGTCATGCTATCCTGTTTAGTTAGCCATCATATATGTGAAATTGTGTCATGCTATCCTGTTTGGTTAGACAACATAAATATGAATTATTTCATGCCCTCTTTTATTCCCCACTATCCATTCCACCTGTCTATCATACAATGTCTATACTTTCAATTACTTTTCTTGTTTATCAGCCATTTGAATTGGAGAGCGTGATGGCAGTATCTAAGGGAGTAACAACACAGGTCTTCAGAAAAGATAGTGCTACCAGTTGATGCAGATAGAACCACAGGTTGTACTTGCCCAAGGACCAGATCCACCACACATAACCTAGACTCTCGTATTGTACCCCTACCAGTTGGACAGAGAACAGCTACACCCCTTCTAACCCAACCCCGGCAGATAGGTAACCCAGTTCCAGTTGACACAATCACCGTCTCCACCACAGAGCACCCAAACACGAGCAGTTAGTAAGGGAATGCAGCGCCCAAATCACAAGGACCACCACTCCAAATCCCAACTCAACGCTTAAAGGAGAAGACGATTTGTTCTCAGGTCAGGTTCTGTAGCTATGGTTCATACTCCTTTGCTCTTGCATGACTGTATTTACTCATACCAACTATTTTCAAATTTGAAGGATGGAATTGAAACTCTAATGGCGCAACAGGTATGTTTTAAACCTGTTTCTTTAACTGGTTTACTGTTGTAACCTGCTCTATGTTGATTTCAGTTTCAATTGAATAAACAGTTATGTTCTCATGTCATGCACATTACAAGTGTTGTTATTGCTCTATAGTTACCCACACTTATATTCTGTCTATTCTGCTTTGTCTTGAACAAATATTATTTGAACTGTGTCTCTATCTTGATTTGGCAACAAAAACTAGAATGATATAGACCATAAAGTGACCATGGTACATAGATATATGTTTGTTTCATGCTGTTATCCTGTCCACTTTACTACTGAACTCATTTACCAAAATGAGTTTCATATACAACATGGTAAACATGTGATGTGTCTGCTTGTTTCTCTTTTAGAATGCGGACAAAATATTGGAGAACAGTACTGTTGGGGAATCGTAGTAATTTCAAAAAATTTCCTACGCACACGCAAGATCATGTGATGCATAGCAACGAGGGGAGAGTGTTGTCTACGTACCCAACGTAGACCGACTGCGGAAGCGATGACACGACGTAGAGGAAGTAGTCGTACGTCTTCATGATCCAACCGATCAAGCACCGAAACTACGGCACCTCCGAGTTCGAGCACACGTTCAGCTCGATGACGATCCCCGGACTCCGATCTAGCAAAGTGTCGGGGAAGAGTTCCGTCAGCACGACGGTGTGGTGACGATCTTGATGTACTACAGCAGCAGGGCTTTGCCTAAACTCCGCTACAGTATTATCGAAGGTATATGGTGGCAGGGGGCACCGCACACGGCTAAGGAATAGATCACGTGGATCAACTTGTGTGTTCTAGGGTGCCTCTACCTCAGTATATAAAGGAGCCAAGGGGGGAGGGGGGCGCCGGCCAGGGAGAGAGGGCGCAGGAGGAGTCCTACTCCTTCCGGGAGTAGGACTCCCCCCCCCAATCCTATTCCAACTAGGATTCCCAAGGGGGGAAGAGAGAGAGAGGGGGGCCGGCCACCTTCTCCTAGTCCTAATAGGACTAGGGGAGGGGGAAGTGGCGCAGCCACCTTGGGCTGCCCCTTTCTCCTTTCCACTAAGGCCCATGAAGGCCCATATGGCTCCCGGGGGGTTCCGGTAACCTCCCGGTAACCCGGTAAAATCCCGATTTCACCCGGAACACTTCCGATGTCCAAACATAGGCTTCCAATATATCAATCTTTACGTCTCGACCATTTCGAGACTCCTCGTCATGTCCGTGATCACATCCGGGACTCCGAACAACCTTCGGTACATCAAAATGCATAAACTCATAATATAACTGTCATCGTAACCTTAAGCGTGCGGACCCTACGCGTTCGAGAACAATGTAGACATGACCGAGACACGTCTCCGGTCAATAACCAATAGCGGGACCTGGATGCCCATATTGGCTCCTACATATTCTATGAAGATCTTTATCGGTCAGACCGCATAACAACATACGTTGTTCCCTTTGTCATCGGTATGTTACTTGCCCGAGATTCGATCGTCGGTATCCAATACCTAGTTCAATCTCGTTACCGGCAAATCTCTTTACTCGTTCCGTAATACATCATCTTACAACGAACGTATTAGTTGTAATGCTTGCAAGGCTTATGTGATGTGTATTACCGAGAGGGCCCAGAGATACCTCTCCGACAATCGGAGTGACAAATCCTAATCTCGAAATACGCCAACCCAACATCTACCTTTGGAGACACCTGTAATGCTCCTTTATAATCACCCAGTTACGTTGTGACGTTTGGTAGCACCCAAAGTGTTCCTCCGGTAAACGGGAGTTGCATAATCTCATAGTCATAGGAACATGTATAAGTCATGAAGAAAGCAATAGCAACATACTAAACGATCGGGTGCTAAGCTAATGGAATGGGTCATGTAAATCAGATCATTCAACTAATGATGTGACCTCGTTAATCAAATAACAACTCATTGTTCATGGTTAGGAAACATAACCATCTTTGATTAACGAGCTAGTCAAGTAGAGGCATACTAGCGACACTTTGTTTGTCTATGTATTCACACATGTATTATGTTTCCGGTTAATACAATTCTAGCATGAATAATAAACATTTATCATGATTATAAGGAAATAAATAATAACTTTATTATTGCCTCTAGGGCATATTTCCTTCAGTCTCCCACTTGCACTAGAGTCAATAATCTAGATTACACTGTAATGATTCTAACACCCATGGAGCTTTGGTGCTGATCATGTTTTGCTCGTGGAAGAGGCTTAGTCAACGGGTCTGCAACATTCAGATCCGTCTGTATCTTGCAAATCTCTATGTCTCCCACTTGGACTAGATCCCGGATGGAGTTGAAGCGTCTCTTGATGTGTTTGGTCCTTTTGTGAAATCTGGATTCCTTTGCCAAGGCAATTGCACCAGTATTGTCACAAAAGATTTTCATTGGACCCGATGCATTAGGTATGACACCTAGATCGGATATGAACTCCTTCATCCAGACTCCTTCGTTTGCTACTTCCGAAGCAGCTATGTACTCCGCTTCACATGTAGATCCCGCTACGACGCTTTGTTTAGAACTGCACCAACTGACAGCTCCACCGTTTAATGTAAACACGTATCCGGTTTGCGATTTAGAATCGTCCGGATCAGTGTCAAAGCTTGCATCAATGTAACCTTTTACGGTGAGCTCTTTATCACCTCCATATACGAGAAACATATCCTTAGTCCTTTTCAGGTATTTCAGGATGTTCTTGACCGCTGTCCAGTGATCCACTCCTGGATTACTTTGGTACCTCCCTGCTAAACTTATAGCAAGGCACACATCAGGTCTGGTACACAGCATTGCATACATGATAGATCCTATGGCTGAAGCATAGGGAACATCTTTCATTTTCTCTCTATCTTCTGCGGTGGTCGGACATTGAGTCTTACTCAACTTCACACCTTGTAACACATGCAAGAACCCTTTCTTTGCCTGATCCATTTTGAACTTCTTCAAAACTTTGTCAAGGTATGTGCTTTGTGAAAGTCCAATTAAGCGTCTTGATCTATCTCTATAGATCTTAATGCCCAATATGTAAGCAGCTTCACCGAGGTCTTTCATTGAAAAACTCTTATTCAAATATCCCTTTATGCTATCCAGAAATTATATATCATTTCTAATCAATAATATGTCATCCACATATAATATCAGAAATGCTACAGAGCTCCCACTCACTTTCTTGTAAATACAGGCTTCTCCGAAAGTCTGTATAAAACCAAATGCTTTGATCACACTATCAAAACGTTTATTCCAACTCCGAGAGGCTTGCACCAGTCCATAAATGGATCGCTGGAGCTTGCACACTTTGTTAGCTCCCTTTGGATCGACAAAACCTTCCGGTTGCATCATATACAACTCTTCTTCCAGAAATCCATTCAGGAATGCAGTTTTGACATCCATCTGCCAAATTTCATAATCATAAAATGCGGCAATCGCTAACATGATTCGGACGGACTTAAGTATCGCTACGGGTGAGAAGGTCTCATCGTAGTCAATCCCTTGAACTTGCCAAAAACCTATTGCGACAAGTCGAGCTTTGTAGACAGTAACATTACCATCAGCGTCAGTCTTCTTCTTAAAAATCCATTTATTTTCAATTGCTTGCCGATCATCGGGCAAGTCAACCAAAGTCCATACTTTGTTCTCATACATGGATCCCATCTCAGATTTCATGGCTTCAAGCCACTTTGCGGAATCTGGGCTCACCATCGCTTCTTCATAGTTCGTAGGTTCATCATGATCTAGTATCATGACTTCCAGAACAGGATTACCGTACCACTCTGGTGCGGATCTTACTCTGGTTGATCTACGAGGTTCAGTAGTATCTTGATCTGAAGTTTCATGATCATTATCATTGGCTTCCTCACTAACTGGTGTAGGTGTCACTGAAACAGTTTTCTGTGATGAACTACTTTCCAGTAAGGGAGCAGGTACAGTTACCTCGTCAAGTTCTACTTTCCTCCCACTCACTTCTTTCGAGAGAAACTCCTTCTCTAGAAAGGATCCATTCTTGGCAACGAATGTTTTGCCTTCGGATCTGTGATAGAAGGTGTACCCAACAGTTTCCTTTGGGTATCCTATGAAGACACATTTCTCCGATTTGGGTTCGAGCTTATCAGGTTGAAGCTTTTTCACATAAGCATCGCAGCCCCAAACTTTAAGAAACGACAACTTTGGTTTCTTGCCAAACCACAGTTCATAAGGCGTCATCTCAACGGATTTTGATGGTGCCCTATTTAACGTGAATGCGGCCGTCTCTAGAGCATAACCCCAAAACGATAGCGGTAAATCAGTAAGAGACATCATAGATCGCACCATATCCAGTAAAGTACGATTACGACGTTCGGACACACCATTACGCTGTGGTGTTCCGGGTGGCGTGAGTTGCGAAACTATTCCACAGTTTTTCAGATGTACACCAAACTCGTAACTCAAATATTCTCCTCCACGATCAGATCGTAGAAACTTTATTTTCTTGTTACGATGATTTTCAACTTCACGCTGAAATTCTTTGAACTTTTCAAATGTTTCAGATTTATGTTTCATTAAGTAGATATACCCATATCTGCTTAAATCATCTGTGAAGGTGAGAAAATAACGATATCCGCCACGAGCCTCAATATTCATCGGACCACATACATCGGTATGTATGATTTCCAACAAATCTGTTGCTCTCTCCATAGTACCGGAGAACGGTGTTTTAGTCATCTTGCCCATGAGGCACGGTTCGCAAGTACCAAGTGATTCATAATCAAGTGGTTCCAAAAGTCCATCAGTATGGAGTTTCTTCATGCGCTTTATACCGATATGACCTAAACGACAGTGCCGCAAATAAGTTGCACTTTCATTATCAACTCTGCATCTTTTGGCTTCAACATTATGAATATGTATATTACTACTATCGAGATTCAATAAGAATAGACCACTCTTCAAGGGTGCATGACCATAAAAGATATTACTCATATAAATAGAACAACCATTATTCTCTGATTTAAATGAATAACCGTCTCTCATTAAACAAGATGCAGATATAATGTTCATGCTCAACGCTGGCACCAAATAACAATTATTTAGGTCTAATATTAATCCCGAAGGTAGATGTAGAGGTAGCGTGCCAACCGCGATCACATCAACTTTGGAACCGTTTCCCACGCGCATCGTCACCTCGTCCTTTGCCAGTGCCCGCTTATTCCGTAGTCCCTGTTTCGAGTTGCAAATATTAGCAACAGAACCAGTATCAAATACCCAGGTGCTACTGCGAGCTCTAGTAAGGTACACATCAATAACATGTATATCACATATACCTTTGTTCACCTTGCCATCCTTCTTATCCGCCAAATACTTGGGGCAGTTCCGCTTCCAGTGACCAGTCTGCTTGCAGTAGAAGCACTCAGTTTCAGGCTTAGGTCCAGACTTGGGTTTCTTCTCCTGAGCAGCAACTTGCTTGCCGTTCTTCTTGAAGTTCCCCTTCTTCTTCCCTTTGCCCTTTTTCTTGAAACTAGTGGTTTTGTTAACCATTAACACTTGATGCTCCTTTTTGATTTCTACCTCCGCAGCTTTCAGCATTGCGAAGAGCTCGGGAATAGTCTTGTTCATCCCTTGCATATTATAGTTCATCACGAAGCTCTTGTAGCTAGGTGGAAGTGATTGGAGAATTCTGTCAATGACGCAATCATCCGGAAGATTAACCCCCAATTGAATCAAGTGATTATTATACCCAGACATTTTGAGTATATGCTCACTGACAGAACTGTTCTCCTCCATCTTGCAGCTATAGAACTTATTGGAGACTTCATATCTCTCAATTCGGGCATTTGCTTGAAATATTAACTTCAACTCCTGGAACATCTCATAAGCTCCATGACGTTCAAAACGTCGTTGAAGTCCCGATTCTAAGCCGTAAAGCATGGCACACTGAACTATCGAGTAGTCATCAGCTTTGCTCTGCCAGACGTTCATAACATCTGGTGTTGCTCCAGCAGCAGGCCTGGCACCCAGCGGTGCTTCCAGGACGTAATTCTTCTGTGCAGCAATGAGGATAATCCTCAAGTTACGGACCCAGTCCGTGTAATTGCTACCATCATCTTTCAACTTTGCTTTCTCAAGGAACGCATTAAAATTCAACGGAACAACAGCACGAGCCATCTATCTACAATCAACATAAACAAGCAAGATACTATCAGGTACTAAGTTCATGATAAATTTAAGTTCAATTAATCATATTACTTAAGAACTCCCACTTAGATAGACATCCCTCTAATCTTCTAAGTGATTACGTGATCCAAATCAACTAAACCATGACCGATCATCACATGAGATGGAGTAGTTTTCAATGGTGAACATCGTTTATGTTGATCATATCTACTATATGATTCACGCTCGACCTTTCGGTCTCCGTGTTCCGAGGCCATATCTGCATATGCTAGGCTCGTCAAGTTTAACCTGAGTATTCTGCGTGTGCAAAACTGGCTTGCACCCGTTGTAGATGGACGTAGAGCTTATCACACCCGATCATTACGTGGTGTCTGGGCACGACGAACTTTGGCAACGGTGCATACTCAGGGAGAACACTTCTTGATAATTTAGTGAGAGATCATCTTATAATGCTACCGTCAATCAAAGCAAGATAATATGCATAAAAAGATAAACATCACATGCAATCAATATAAGTGATATGATATGGCCATCATCATCTTGTGCTTGTGATCTCCATCTCCGAAGCACCGTCATGATCACCATCGTCACCGGCGCGACACCTTGATCTCCATCGTAGCATCGTTGTCGTCTCGCCAATTTTATGCTTCCACGACTATCACTACCGTTTAGTAATACAGTGAAGCATTACATCGCGATTGCATTGCATACAATAAAGCGACAACCATATGGCTCCTGCCAGTTGCCGATAACTCGGTTACAAAACATGATCATCTCATACAATAAAATTCAGCATCATGCCTTGACCATATCACATCACAACATGCCCTGCAAAAACAAGTTAGACGTCCTCTACTTTGTTGTTGCAAGTTTTACGTGGCTACTACGAGCTTAAGTAAGAACCAATCTCACCTACGCATCAAAACCACAATGATAGTTTGTCAAATAGACTCCGTTTTAACCTTCGCAAGGACCGGGCGTAGCCATACTTGGTTCAACTAAAGTTGGAGAGACAGTCGCCCGCAAGCCATCTCTGTGCAAAGCACGTCGAGGGAACCGGTCTCGCGTAAGCGTACGCGTAAGGTTGGTCCGGGTCGTCTCGTCCAACAATACCGCCGAACCAAAGTATGACATGCTGGTAGGCAGTATGACTTGTATCGTCCACAACTCACTTGTGTTCTACTCGTGCATATAACATCAACATAAATAACCTAGGCTCTGATACTACTGTTGGGTTTCGTAGTAATTTCAAAAAAATTCCTACGCACACGCAAGATCATGTGATGCATAGCAACGAGGGGGAGAGTGTTGTCTACGTACCCAACGTAGACCGACTGCGGAAGCGATGACACGACGTAGAGGAAGTAGTCGTACGTCTTCATGATCCAACCGATCAAGCACCGAAACTACGGCACCTCCGAGTTCGAGCACACGTTCAGCTCGATGACGATCCCCGGACTCCGATCTAGCAAAGTGTCGGGGAAGAGTTCCGTCAGCACGACGGTGTGGTGACGATCTTGATGTACTACAGCAGCAGGGCTTTGCCTAAACTCCGCTACAGTATTATCGAAGTATATGGTGGCAGGGGGCACCGCACACGGCTAAGGGATAGATCTCAAGGATCAACTTGTGTGTTCTAGGGTGCCTCTACCTCAGTATATAAAGGAGCCAAGGGGGGAGGGGGGCGCCGGCCAGGGAGAGAGGCGCAGGAGGAGTCCTACTCCTTCCGGGAGTAGGACTCCCCCCCCCAATCCTATTCCAACTAGGATTCCCAAGGGGGGAAAGAGAGAGAGGAGGGCCGGCCACCTTCTCCTAGTCCTAATAGGACTAGGGGAGGCGGAAGTGGCGCAGCCACCTTGGGCTGCCCCTTTCTCCTTTCCACTAAGGCCCATGAAGGTCCATATGGCTCCCGGGGGGTTCCGGTAACCTCCCGGTAACCCGGTAAAATCCCGATTTCACCCGGAACACTTCCGATGTCCAAACATAGGCTTCCAATATATCAATCTTTACGTCTCGACCATTTCGAGACTCCTCGTCATGTCCGTGATCACATCCGGGACTCCGAACAACCTTCGGTACATCAAAATGCATAAACTCATAATGAAACTGTCATCGTAACCTTAAGCGTGTGGACCCTACGGGTTCGAGAACAATGCAGACATGACCGAGACACGTCTCCGGTCAATAACCAATAGCGGGACCTGGATGCCCATATTGGCTCCTACATATTCTACGAAGATCTTTATCGGTCAGACCACATAACAACATATCGTTGTTCCCTTTGTCATCGGTATGTTACTTGCCCGAGATTCGATCGTCGGTATCCAATACCTAGTTCAATCTCGTTACCGGCAAGTCTCTTTACTCGTTCCGTAATACATCATCTCACAACTAACATATTAGTTGTAATGCTTGCAAGGCTTATGTGATGTGTATTACCGAGAGGGCCCAGAGATACCACTCCGACAATCGGAGTGACAAATCCTAATCTCGAAATACGCCAACCCAACATCTACCTTTGGAGACACCTGTAATGCTCCTTTATAATCACCCAGTTACGTTGTGACGTTTGGTAGCACCCAAAGTGTTCTCCGGCAAACGGGAGTTGCATAATCTCATAGTCATAGGAACATGTATAAGTCATGAAGAAAGCAATAGCAACATACTAAACGATCGGGTGCTAAGCTAATGGAATGGGTCATGTCAATCAGATCATTCAACTAATGATGTGACCTCGTTAATCAAATAACAACTCATTGTTCATGGTTAGGAAACATAACCATCTTTGATTAACGAGCTAGTCAAGTAGAGGCATACTAGTGACACTTTGTTTGTCTATGTATTCACACATGTATTATGTTTCCGGTTAATACAATTCTAGCATGAATAATAAACATTTATCATGATTATAAGGAAATAAATAATAACTTTATTATTGCCTCTAGGGCATATTTCCTTCACCTATTTCATACGAAAACTATCAGTTCTCAGAAGATCTTCTTCAATCTTACTCAAAAGGTCCAGATGTCGAACTGCCGACCTCAGAGCACGCGGGTGGACAACGTTCCATTAGGCTAGTAAGTTGTTTTATGATAAATACAAGTTCATGTTCTTGAAGGAAATATGCCCTAGAGGCAATAATAAAGTTATTATTTATTTCCTTATATCATGATAAATGTTTATTATTCATGCTAGAATTGTATTAACCGGAAACATAATACATGTGTGAATACATAGACAAACAGAGTGTCACTAGTATGCCTCTACTTGACTAGCTCGTTGATCAAAGATGGTTATGTTTCCTAACCATAGACATGAGTTGTCATTTGATTAACGGGATCACATCATTGGGAGAATGATGTGATTGACTTGACCTATTCCGTTAGCTTAGCACTTGATCATTTAGTTTGTTGCTATTGCTTTCTTCATGACTTACACATGTTCCTATGACTATGAGAATATGCAACTCCCGTTTACCGGAGGAACACTTTGTGTGTGTGACACCCCGAGACCGATGCGCCAGGTGTCTTCCAGTTATTCACCATCGTTGCCATGTCATTTGCTTGCGTGTTGCATCTTGTCATGTCATCATGTGCATTGCATCATCATGTTTTCGAAACTTGCATCCGTCCCGGCCTCCTCGTTCTCTCCGTTGTCCGTTCTGAGCCCAGACACACTTGCACGCGCCCGCGGCATGTCTGAAATATTATTTTATAAGTGGCCGTAAAATGTTCTCGGAATGGGTTGAAAGTTGGCATGCGGTGTTGTTATAGTGAAGATAGGCCGCCTGCCAAGTTTCATCGCGTTCTGAGTCCGTTTGACGCCCCAACAGATAACTATAGCGGCAATATAGCCGGTCTAATGTCGGACGTTTTCGGTCTCCGGAAACAGTCGCCGGGGCTCTCTCTCTTCTCTTCTCTCAGCCTGAGGACTTCTGCTCAGTCCACTACCTACTGCCAGGCCTAGCCTAAGCTCTCTCGTCAGCCCGCGGCCCTCCTCGCGCGCGCGTCCGAAAGCTGCCGCGGACCCGACCCAGACAGTCGTCACCGTTGGGTCCGTATCATCCCCAAACATCTACAAAACATCACCGTTTCCTTGTTTGGACTCCCTAACCCATTCATCTCCGACCGTCCAATTTCGATCGGATGATCCAAAATACTCCTCCCCTATCTCCCTGGGCTTTACTTGCTATTTATTTTCTCCTTGGAGGATTTGTTAAAGAAAGTTAGTAGAGAACGGAGGGGGAGATCCATTAAAGCCCAGCTGCAGCCTCAGGCCGGTCGGCCCAAGGCTCCCGCGCCAGCCCACTTGCAGCTAACCCTAGCCTACCACCCGATCCTCAACTCCCTCTCGTCCTCATCCACCGCCGCCTCTCCCTTCGTCCCTTCGTCCCTTCCCCCCGATCCACTTCTCTCCCTCACGCTACACCCATCGCCCGAACCCTCCTTCTCCTTGATTGGTCTCTCCCTCTAGCGCTCCCTCAGCCTCCCTCATCTCCACCCCACCGCCAGAGCGCCCCGCACTCGATCTCCTACCTTGCACCCTGCTTTGCCCCGCCATGAACGCCCAGAAGACCTCGCGGTTTCCTTCCCCAGACTTCATCATCCGCTCGAGAGGAGCTCGCGTCTGCCCGACGGCGGAGCTCCTCCGGCCATGGCGCCCCCGCTGGCGACCGTGTAGGTCGCTGCCCCGCTCCCTCATCCCGTGCCACCGAAGACCAGCAGGCCAACGACCACTCCTCCTCTGCCTCACGTCGCCCTCCGCCGTCAAGTGCCGCCCCCGTCCGGATCCATCAGGCCCTGCCATGGTTGTTCCTCCCTTCTGCCGAAGCCTCGCCGCCAAGTCTCGCCTGCGCCCTCGGGACTCGCCGCCTCCCTTTCCCTTCACCGGAGCCCAAGTCCGGCCCCGCCTGCCGTCGTCGTCTTCACCACGAGCACCATGCCCGCTTCCTGCCGCTGCTCATGCACCGCCCGGCCTTGCTGCTGCCCACCAAAGGCCTTTTTGGCTCCTGTTGTTTTGGATCAACAAGGACGAGAACGCCAAGTACCATGACTTCGCCTCTTGCTCGGCAAGTACCGCGCCGAACGCCGAGTACCAGGACGTCGAGGACCCGCCAAGTTCATCTACGTGCGTGTACGACTACATATCCGGGATGCGTCTAGAACCTCTCCGAACAAACGTGAATGACTGCCGTCGCAAGAACGGGACAGGAGAGTCCGAAGACCCCAAGTACCACGACAACCCCGAAGGGATTCGAGTTCATCAAGTTCACCTTCAAAACGGGTACCACTACCGACGACTGAGACCCTGGATTCGACAAGTTCCTCACGGTGACCCTGAACATCTACGGGACATGCACGACTTCGAACCGTGTACCACGTCGAACATGTACGGCTACACGATGAACCGCCAAAACCCTGAACAACTATCGCCGCCGAAGTCCGCGAGTACAACTACCTCCACAACGCGTCGTGTACGACTACCGTCGCTTGGGTTTTGACAAGACTCTGAGTACCACTACGTTTGCCATGTACAACTACACCAAGTCCGGACCGACAAGTGCCTTGAGAACGTCTGTACCTCTTCTGTCGCTGAGGACCGAAAGTACCACTGCGTCCCATCAAACCCGAACCGTCCCGTTTGCACACTTCGAAGGTATAACCTCGAGATGACGTCCGTGAACGAATGCTTGCGATGTTTGGGATGCTCGGGTTTTGCACCGTGTCCAAATTGTCACTCGTTTCCTTGTCGCCAACTCGTGGGACACCCGGTAACCGGGATCACCCCACCATCTTTTGCACGCTCCCGCCACACTTTCTTTTGCACCGATGTCTCAATGAGTTGTCGGAACCGAAATGTTGCCGTGATACCGTTTCGTTATCGTCGCCGTGGCACCCCTTTTGTTTCCGCCACGATGACAAATGCCTCATCTCTTATCATGTCAACTTTTAATAAAACTTGCATAAAACTTGAACATGTCATCCGCATCATGTTGACAACATTTGAATGTTTAAAATTGTTCTTGCATTAAATTGCTAAATCATATGGGGATTTACCGGATTTGTTGTTTGTTATATCTGGCCCCATTTAAATTGCTTAGTTAGATAGTTTCTTTTATGCTTCACCCATGCCATTCTAACCAACATTTAATATTGTTGAGTGCATAATCGAGATCGAACTAAATAACTTGTCATGGTGTTTCGTCAATATGCAACGGAGTTGCATATTGAGCTCCACTTAATTTGTAGTGTTGTTTTTTGCATTTTGCCATGCCATGCCTCATTAAACCGGACATGCATCATACTTGTTTGCACATTGTGCCATGCTTATGTGATGTTTGTTTACTATGTTGTTTGCTTTCTTTCCGGTGTACTTCTTCTCGGTAATCCGGTAACGTCGTGTTGTGAGGATTCGTTCGACTACGTCCGTTTATCTTCTTCATGGACTTGTTCTTCTTCCTTGCGGGATTTCAGGCAAGATGACCATACCCTCGAAATCACTTCTATCTTTGCTTGCTAGTTGCTCGCTCTTTTGCTATGCCTATGCCGCGATACCTACCATTTGCTTATCATGCCTCCCATATGGTTGAGCCAAGCCTCTAACCCACCTTGTCCTAGTAAACCGTTGTTTGGCTATGTTACCGCTTTGCTCAGCCCCTCTTATAGCATTGTTAGTTGCAGGTGAAGATTGGAGTTTGTTCCTTGTTGGAACATGGATATTTTGTTGGGATATCACAATATCTCTTATTTAATTAATGCATCTATATACTTGGTAAAGGGTGGAAGGCTCGGCCTTATGCCTGGTGTTTTGTTCCACTCTTGCCGCCCTAGTTTCCGTCATATCGGTGTTATGTTCCCGGATTTTGTGTTCCTTACACGGTTGGGTTATAATGGGAACCCCTTGACAGTTCGCTTTGAATAAAACTCCTCCAGCAAGGCCCAACCTTGGTTTTACCATTCGCCACCTAGCCTTTTTCCATTTGGAGTCGCGCATCCCGAGGGTCATCTTATTTTAACCCCCCGGGCCAGTGCTTGTCTAAGTGTTGGTCCAAACTAGAGCCCCTTGCAGCGCCACCTCGGGGAAACTCAAGGGCTGGTTTTAGTTGTATGGATTGCTTATCTGGTGTGCCCTGAGAACGAGATATGTGCAGCTCCTATCGGGATGTCGGCGCATCGGGTGGTCTTGCTGGACTTCTTTTACCATTGTCGAGGATGTCTTGTAACCGGGGTGCCAAGTCTGGTCGGATTGTCTTGGGAGAAGGAATATCCTTCGTTGACCGTGAGAGCTTGTGATGGGCTAAGCTCGGACACCCCTGCAGGGATTTGAACTTTCGAAAGCCGTGCCCGCGGTTATGGGCAGATGGGAATTTGTTAATGTCCGATTGTAGAAAACCTGAAGTTTATCTTAATTAAAATGCATCAACCGTGTGTGTAATCGTGACGGTCTCTTTCCGACGGAGTCCGGGAAGTGAACACGGTGTTGGAGTTATGTTTGACGTAGGTTGTTCTAGGATCACTTCTTGATCATAGTTGTTCGACCGTGCCTTTGCTCTTCTCTTCTCGCTCTCATTTGTGTATGTTAGCCACCATATATGCTAGTCGCTTGCTGCAGCTCCACCTCATACCCTTTCACCCTACCTATAAGCTTAAATAGTCTTGATCGCGAGGGTGTGAGATTGCTGAGTCCCCGTGACTCATAGATTACTTCCAAAACCAGCTTGCAGGTGCCGATGATATCGTGCAGGTGATGCAACCGAGCTCAAGGAGGAGCTCGATGAAGATCGTGTTCGTTATGGTGTTCCATTTCCATTTGATCAGTAATGAAGCCTAGTTGGGGTCGATCGGGGATCTGTAGCATTTGGGGTAGTCTTCTTTTATTTTGGTTCCGTAGCCAGACCTTGATTGTATCTGGATGATGTAATGCTTTATTCATGTATTGTGTGAAGTGGCGATTGTAAGCCAACTATGTATCTCTTTCCCTTATGTATTACATGGGTTGTGTGAAGATTACCTCACTTGCGACATTGCTTTCAATGCGGTTATGCCTCTAAGTCGTGCTTCGACACGTGGGAGATATAGCCGCATCGAGGGTGTTACAGTGTGCCACCAAACGTCACAACGTAACTGGGTGATTATAAAGGTGCTCTATAGGTGTCTCCGAAGGTACTTGTTGGGTTGGCGTATTTCGAGATTAGGATTTGTCACTCCGATTGTCGGAGAGGTATCTCTGGGCCCTCTCGGTAATGCACATCACTTAAGCCTTGCAAGCATTGCAACTAATGAGTTAGTTGCGGGATGATGTATTACGGAACGAGTAAAGAGACTTGCCGGTAACGAGATTGAACTAGGTATTGAGATACCGACGATCGAATCTCAGGCAAGTAACATACTGATGACAAAGGGAACAACGTATGTTGTTATGCGGTCTGACCGATAAAGATCTTCGTAGAATATGTGGGAGCCAATATGAGCATCCAGGTTCCGCTATTGGTTATTGACCGGACACGTGTCTCGGTCATGTCTACATAGTTCTCGAACCCGTAGGGTCTGCACGCTTAACGTTTCGATGATAGTTATATTATGAGTTTATATGTTTTGATGTACCGAAGGTTGTTCGGAGTCCCGGATGTGATCATGGACATAACGAGGAGTCTCGAAATGGCCGAGACATGAAGATTGATATATTGGAAAACTATGTTTGGATATCGGAAGTGTTCCGGGTGAAATCGGGATTTTACCGGAGTACCGGGAGGTTACCGGAACCCCCCGGGAGCTTAATGGGCCATAGTGGGCCTTGTGGAGAAGAGGAGAGGCGGCCAGGGCAGGGCTGCGCGCCCCTCCCCCTAGTCCGATAGGACAAGGAGAGGGGGGCGGCGCCCCCCTTTCCTTCTTCTCTCCCTCCTCTTTCCCCCTCCACTCCTAGTCCAACAAGGAAAAGGGAGGGAGTCCTACTCCCGGTAGGAGTAGGACTCCTCCTGGCGCGCCCCCTCTAGGCCGGCCGCACCCCCCTTGCTCCTTTATATACGGGGGCAGGGGGCATCCTAGAGATACAACAATTGATCATTTGATCTTTTAGCCGTGTGCGGTGCCCCCCTCCACCATAGTCCACCTCGATAATACTGTAGCGGTGCTTAGGCGAAGCCCTGCGTCGGTAGAACATCATCATCTTCACCACGCCGCCGTGCTGACGAAACTCTCCCTCAACACTCGGCTGGATCGGAGTTCGAGGGACGTCATCGGGCTGAACGTGTGCTGAACTCGGAGGTGCCGTGCGTTCAGTACTTGATCGGTCAGATCGTGAAGACGTACGACTACATTAACCGCGTTGTGCTAACGCTTCCTATTTCGGTCTACGAGGGTACGTGGACCACACTCTCCCATCTCGTTGCTATGCATCACCATGATCTTGCGTGTGCGTAGGAATTTTTTTGAAATTACTACATTCCCCAACAGTGGCACCCGAGCCAGGTTTTATGCGTAGATGTCATATGCACGAGTAGAACACAAGTGAGTTGTGGGCGATATAAGTCATACTGCTTACTAGCATGTCATACTTTGGTTCGGCGGTATTGTTGGATGAAGCGGCCCGGACCGACATTACGCGTACGCTTACGCGAGATTGGTTCTACCGACGTGCTTTGCACACAGGTGGCTGGCGGGTGTCAGTTTCTCCAACTTTAGTTGAACCGAGTGTGGCTACGCCCGGTCCTTGCGAAGGTTAAAACAACACCAACTTGACAAACTATCATTGTGGTTTTGATGCGTAGGTAAGAACGGTTCTTGCTAAGCCCGTAGCAGCCACGTAAAATTTGCAACAACAAAGTAGAGGACGTCTAACGTGTTTTTGCAGGGCATGTTGTGATGTGATATGGTCAAGACATGATGCTAAATTTTATTGTATGAGATGATCATGTTTTGTAACCGAGTTATCGGCAACTGGCAGGAGCCATATGGTTGTCGTTTTATTGTATGCAATGCAATCGCCCTGTAATGCTTTAATTTTTCACTAAGCGGTAGCGATAGTCGTAGAAGCATAAGATTGGCGAGACGACAATGATGCTACGATGAAGATCAAGGTGTCGCGACGGTGACGATGGTGATCATGACGGTGCTTCGGAGATGGAGATCACAAGCACAAGATGATGATGGCCATATCATATCACTTATATTGATTGCATGTGATGTTTATCTTTTATGCATCTTATCTTGCTTTGATTGACAGTAGCATTGTAAGATGAACCCTCACTAAATTATCAAAGTATAAGTGTTCTCCCTGAGTATGCACTGTTGCGAAAGTTCTTCGTGCTGAGACACCACGTGATGATTGG
This sequence comes from Triticum urartu, assembly GCF_003073215.2. Taxonomy (NCBI): domain Eukaryota; kingdom Viridiplantae; phylum Streptophyta; class Magnoliopsida; order Poales; family Poaceae; genus Triticum; species Triticum urartu. Next base: position 83,568,872 of record NC_053026.1, read on the forward strand.
GGTGTGATAGGCTCTATGTTCAAATACAATGGGTGCAAAACAGTTGCACACGCGGAATACTCAGGTTAAACTTGACGAGCCTAGCATATAACATATATGGCCTCGGAACACGGTGACCGAAAGGTCGAGGATGAATCATATAGTAGATATGATCAACATAGTGATGTTCACCATTGAAACTACTCCATCTCACGTGATGATCGAACATGGTTTAGTTGATATGGATCACGTGATCACTTAGAGGATTAGAGGGATGTCTATCTAAGTGGGAGTTCTTAAGTAATATGATTAATTGAACTTTAATTTATCATGAACTTAGTCCTGGTAGTATTAGCATATCTATGTTGTAGATCAATAGCTCGCGTTTAGCTCCCCTGTTTTATTTTTGATATGTTCCTAGAGAAAACTAAGTTCAAAGATATTAGTAGCAATGATGCGGATTGGATCCGTGATCTGAGGTTTATCCTCATTGCTGCACAGAAGAATTATGTCCTTGATGCACCGCTAGGTGACAAACCTATTGCAGGAGCAGATGCAGATGTTATGAACGTTTGGCTAGCTCAATATGATGACTACTTGATAGTTTAGTGCACCATGCTTAAACGGCTTAGAATCGGGACTTCAATGACGTTTTGAACGTCATGGACCATATGAGATGTTCTAGGAGTTGAAGTTAATATTTCAAGCAAATACCCGAGTTGAGAGATATGAAGTCTCCAACAAGTACTATAGCTAAAAGATGGAGGAGAATAGCTCAAGAAGTGAGCATGTGCTCAGATTGTCTGGGTACTACAATCGCTTGAATCAAGTGGGAGTTAATCTTCCAAATAAAATAGTGATTGACAGAATTCTCTAGTCACCATCACCAAGTTAGTAGAACTTCGTGATGAACTATAATATGCAAGGGATAACGGAAACGATTCCCAAGCTCTTCGTGATGCTGAAATCAATGAAGGTAGAAATCAAGAAAAACATCAAGTGTTGATGGTAAACAAGACCACTAGTTTCAAGTAAAGGGACAAAGGGAAGAAAAGGGAACTTCAAGAAGAACGGCAAGCAAGTTGTTGCTCGAGTGAAAAAACCCAAGTCTGGACCTAAGCCTGAAACTGAGTGCTTCTATTGCAAAGGGACTGGTCACTGTAAGCGGAACTACCCCAAGTAATTGGCGGATAAGAAGGATGGCAAAGTGAACATAGGTATATTTGATATACATGTTATTGATGTGCACTTTACTAGTGTTTATAGCAACCCCTCAGTATTTGATACTAGTTCAGTTGCTAAGAATAGTAAACTCGAAACGGGAGTTGCAGAATGAACAGAGACTAGTTAAGGGTGAAGTGACGATGTGTATTGGAAATGGTTCCAAGATTGATATGATCATCATCGCACACTCCCTATACTTTCGGGATTAGTGTTAAACCTAAAATAAATGTTATTTAGTGTTTGCGTTGAGCATGAATATGATTGGATCATGTTTATTGCAATATGGTTATTCATGTAAGTTAGAGAATAATTGTTGTTCTATTTACATGAATAAAACCTTCTATGGTCATACACCCAATGAAAATGGTTTGTTGGATCTCGATCGTGGTGATACACATTTTCATAATATTGAAGCCAAAAGATGCAAAGTTAATAATGATAGTGCAACTTATTTGTGGCACTGCCGTTTAGGTCATATTGGTGTAAAGCGCATGAAGAAAATCCACGCTGATGGGCTTTTGGAATCACTTGATTATGAATCAGTTGATGATTGCGAACCATGCCTCATGGGAAAGATGACTAAGACTCCGTTCTCCGGAACAATGGAGTGAGCAACAGATTTGTTGGAAATCATACTGATGTATGTGGTCCGATGAATATTGAGGCTCGCGGCAGGTATCATTAATTTCTGATCTTCACAGATGATTTGAGAAGATATGAGTATATCTACTTGATGAGACACAAGTCTGAAACATTTGAAAAGTTCAAAGAATTTCAGAGTGAAGTGGAGAATCATCGTAACAAATATAAAAGTTTCTACGATATGATCGCAGAAGTAAAATATTTGAGTTACGAGTTTGGCCTTCAGTTAAAACAATGTGAAATAGTTTCACTACTCACGCCACCTGGAACACCACAGTGTAATGGTGTGTCCGAACGTCGTAACCGTACTTTATTAGATATGGTGCGATCTATGATGTCTCTTACCAATTTACCACTATCGTTTTGGGGTTATGCATTAGAGACAGCTACATTCACGTTAAATAGGGCACCATCTAAATCCGTTGAGACGACACCGTATGAACTATGGTTTGGCAAGAAACCTAAGCTGTCGTTTCTTAAAGTTTGAGGTTGCAATGCTTATGTGAAAAAGTTTCAACCTGATAAGCTCAAACCCAAATCGGAGAAGTGCGTCTTCATAGGATACCCAAAAGAAAATGTTGGGTACACCTTCTATCACAGATCCGAAGGCAAGTTATTCATTGCTGAGAATGGATCCTTTCTAGAGAAGGAGTTTCTCTCAAAAGAAGTGAGTGGGAGGAAAGTAGAACTTGATGAGGTAACTGTACATGCTCCCTTATTGGAAAGTAGTTTATGACAGAAATCTGTTCCTATGACTACTACACCAATTAGTGAGGAAGCTAATGATGATAATCATGTAACTTCAGATCAAGTTACTACCGAACCTCGTAGGTAAACCAGAGTGAGATCCGCACCAGAGTGGTACGGTAATCCTGTTCTAGAGGTCATGTTACTTGACCATGACGAACCTACGAACTATGAGGAAGCGATGATGAGCCCAGATTCCGCGAAATGGCTTGAGGCCATGAAATCTGAGATGAGATCCATGTATAAGAACAAAGTATGGACTTTGATTGTCTTGCCCACAGATCGGCGAGCCATTGAGATTAAATGGATCTTCAAGAGGAAAACGAACGCTGATAGTAGTATTACTATCTACAAAGCTAGAATTGTCGCAAAAAGGTTTTCGACAAGTTCAAGGTGTTGACTACGATGAGAGTTTCTCACTCGTATCTATGCTTAAGTCTGTCCGAATCATGTTAGCAATTGCTACATTTTATGAAATCTGGCAAATGGATAAACAAAACTACATTCCTTAATGGATTTATTAAAGAAGAGTTGTATATGATGCAACAAGAAAGTTTTGTCAATCCTGAAGGTGCTAACAAAATATGCAAGCTCCAACGATCCATCTATGGACTGGTGCAAGCATCTCGGAGTTGGAATATACGCTTTATCAAAGCATATAATTTTATACAGACTTGCGGTGAAGCATGTATTTACAAGAAAGTGAGTGGGAGCACTACAACATTTCTGATAAGTATATGTGAATGACAGATTGTTGATCGGAGATAACGTAGAATTATTCTACAAAGCATAAAGGAGTGTTTGAAAGGAGTTTTTCAAAGAAAGACCTCGGTGAAGCTGCTTACATATTGAGCATCAAGATCTATAGAGATAGATCAAGACGCTTGATAAGTTTTTCAATGAGTACATACCTTGACAAGATTTTGAAGTACTTCAAAATGGAACAGTCAAAGAAAGAGTTCTTGCCTGTGTTACAAGGTGTGAAACTGAGTAAGACTCAAAGCCCGACCACGGCAGAAGATAAAAAGAGAATGAAAGTCATTCCCTATGCCTTGGCCATAGGTTCTATAAAATATGCCATGCTGTGTACCAGATCTATTGTATACCCTACACTGTTTTTGGCAAGGGGTACAATAGTGATCTAGGAGTAGATCACTGGACAATGGTCAAAATTATCCTTAGTGGAATAAGGATATGTTTCTCGATTATGGAGGTGACAAAAAGGTTCATCGTAAAGGGTTACGTTGATGCAAATTTTGACACTGATCCAGATGACTCTAAATTTCAATCTGGATACATATTGAAAGTGGGAGCAATTAGCTAGAGTAGCTTCGTGCAGAGCATTGTTGACATAGAAATTTGCAAAATACTTACGGATCTGAATGTGGCAGACCCGTTGACTAAACTTCTCTCACAAGCAAAACATGATCACACCTTAGTACTCTTTGGGTGTTAATCACATAGCGATGTGAACTAGATTATTGACTCTAGTAAACCCTTTGGGTGTTGGTCACATGTCGATGTGAACTCTGGGTGTTAATCACATGGTACTATTGGTATTAAATCACATGGCGATGTGAACTAGATTATTAACTCTAGTGCAAGTGGGAGACTGAAGGAAATATGCCCTAGAGGCAATAATAAAGTTATTATTTATTTCCTTATATCATGATAAATGTTTATTATTCATGGTAGAATTGTATTAACCGGAAACATAATACATGTGTGAATACATAGACAAACAGAGTGTCACTAGTATGCCTCTACTTGACTAGCTCGTTGATCAAAGATGGTTATGTTTCCTAACCATAGACATGAGTTGTCATTTGATTAACGGGATCACATCATTAGGAGAATGATGTGATTGACTTGACCCATTCCGTTAGCTTAGCACTTGATCATTTAGTTTGTTGCTATTACTTTCTTCATGACTTATACATGTTCCTATGACTATGAGATTATGCAACTCCCGTTTACCGGAGGAACACTTTGTGTGCCACCAAACGTCACAACGTAACTGGGTGATTATAAAGGTGCTCTACAGGTGTCTCCGAAGGTACTTGTTGGGTTGGCGTATTTCGAGATTAGGATTTGTCACTCCGATTGTCGGAGAGGTATCTCTGGGCCCTCTCGGTAATGCACATCACTTAAGCCTTGCAAGCATTGCAACTAATGAGTTAGTTGTGGGATGATGTATTACAGAACGAGTAAAGAGACTTGCCGGTAACGAGATTGAACTAGGTATTGAGATACTGATGATCGAATCTCGGGCAAGTAACATACCGATGACAAAGGGAACAACGTATGTTGTTATGCGGTCTGACCGATAAAGATCTTCGTAGAATATGTGGGAGCCAATATGAGCATTCAGGTTCCGCTATTGGTTATTGGCTGGAGACGTGTCTCGGTCATGTCTACATAGTTCTCGAACCCGTAGAGTCCGCACGCTTAACGTTTTGATGACAGTTATATTATGAGTTTATATGTTTTGATGTACCGAAGGTTGTTCGGAGTCCCAGATGTGATCACGGACATAACGAGGAGTCTCGAAATGGTCGAGACATGAAGATTGATATATTGAAAGCCTATGTTTGGATATCGGAAGTGTTCCAGATGAAATCTGGATTTTACCGGAGTACCGGGAGGTTACTGGAACCCCCCGGGAGCTTAATGGGCCATAGTGGGCCTTGTGGAGAAGAGGAGAAGCGGCCAGGGCAGGGCTGCGCGCCCCTCCCCCTAGTCCGAATAGGACAAGGAGAGGGGGGCGGCGCCCCCCTTTCCTTCTTCTCCCCCTCCTCTTTCCCCCTCCACTCCTAGTCCAACAAGGAAAAGGGAGGGAGTCCTACTCCCAGTAGGAATAGGACTCCTCCTGGCGCGCCCCCTCTAGGCCGGCCGCACCTCCCCCTTGCTCCTTTATATATGGGGGCAGGGGGGCACCCTGGAGACACAACAATTGATCGTTTGATCTTTTAGCCGTGTGCGGTGCCCCCCTCCACCACAGTCCACCTCGATAATACTGTAGCGGTGCTTAGGCGAAGCCCTGCGTCGGTAGAACATCATCATCGTCACCACGCCGTCGTGCTGACGAAACTCTCCCTCAACACTCGGCTGGATCAGAGTTCGAGGGACGTCATCGGGCTGAACGTGTGCTGAACTCGGAGGTGCCGTGAGTTCGGTACTTGATCGGTCGGATCGTGGAGACGTACGGCTACATTAACCGCGTTGTGCTAACGCTTCCGCTTTCGGTCTACGAGGGTACGTGGACCACACTCTCCCATCTCGTTGCTATGCATCACCATGATCTTGCGTGTGCGTAGGAAATTTTTTGAAATTACTACGTTCCCCAATAGTTCTATCTATATTATTTTCAAAAAAAATTGAATTCAAAATTTAGTTATAAATTTTGTTCAAAATATGCTCGGTATTTCTCGGTAACCGTGGTAAGGGCATCTCAAACACCGACACACAAGTATATCCGGTATATGTCCGTTTTTATGTCCGGACATGATGCTGGAGGGAGCCATCCAATGCTAATCACAAAGTATTCAGTTGGGAGAAGAAAAAATAGATGAGGATCATGCATGTGGTGAGATATTTGTGATTTAGTGTCTACTCCAGCAATTGCATGTGCGGTTGGGAGAAGAGAGAGGAGAAAGGGACCATGCATGTGCGGTTGGGAGAAGAGAGAGAAGAGGGAGATCATGCATGTGCGGTTGGGAGAAGAGAGAGAAGAGGAAGATCATGCATGTGATTGGTTAAGTGCATGTCCGGACTCCAGCAAAGCCTCCCACATTTGTCTCTTGGATATCTGAATCCGTACGTACGGACTGCTAAGCGGACATATACAAGACCCCGTTGGATGACAAAAGTGGTCCGGACACTGTCGCCCGGACATATAATGGAGGTTTGAAGGTCTGCTTTGGAGAAACCCTAACCACATTTACGGCTTCCCAGTAAAAATGCCCCATTCGGTAACAAAACCTTGGTAGGGATGCATGACATGTATTTATATACTACTATAGTCTCTATTTTATATATTTTCCTTAATGAAGCCCATTAATTATAGCTTGCGTCGGGAAAAAAATTAATGTAGATGCTTCAAACTACTTTTTTTATGATCCGTATTCATATATCACCATAGTTGTTTTGGGTCGCTGACATCCCTCCTTTTTTAGAGGACGAGATCACAAAATTGGGATCAGGGGGGCGGGTACAAAATTCAAATTTCAAATGTTGGAAGGGGCGCAAGTTACTCGATTACTTTCCTCTCCAAGGCTCCAACGGTCCACATCTTCTGTTAATCACCCGCGATAACAGCGGGGATCACCAAAATCTCGTGCCTTCAGCCAAACTCCTCGCCCCAATCGCCGCGCTAAAAGCCGTTGAGCGACCGCCGACGAGCCATTTCGACGCGCTCACTCGGCCGCCAACTTCACCGACGGTGAAAGCCACTGCCGCCAGGATATTTTGCTGCATTCCGCCGCTCCCGGATGGCTGGATCGATGGGGTTCCGGATCCACGTCGGGCGACCACGCCTCCGGATACTGTGGCCTCGTTCGGGCTCCTCGGCTCCTCGGGGGTCCCCGTCCGGTAGAGCTCTTCCTGCCCAGTATCCTGTGTGCGGAAGGATGGGGTCGGCGCGGGACGCTGTGGAGATCAGCTCCGACGAGGAGGACTCTCGCCCCGCCCCCGTGGCAAGGGAGTTGCCTTGCGATGATGCTGTGTTGAAGAAGGGCGAGTCGGACGACGCCGGTGTTGCCACGGATGACGACGACTGCGTGGTTCTAGATGGCGACCCTGATGGGGCGGTTGCTGTTGTGGGACGGAAGGGGGCTGCGGGGAACGATGTCAGCTCCGATGAACTGCAGATAGTTGCAGAGAAAGGCCAGGTATTTTGTTTCTAACGTTATGAACTGCGGGCATGTGTATGTGATTTCGTAGTCGACTTGCGAAGGTGATTCAAATTTCAAATAGAAAAGAGCATACAGAAATGTATTTGTATGAAATTGATACGCAATTTCCTTAAATGAAATCTATTGTATGTTCAGTCACTGCTGCAGAAGCAGAACACGACTTCTGAATTCAGATAATGTGCAAGCTGTTAAGGATGCATCATTCAACTTGTAGCATAGTGTCCATAGTTTTAAATAGCCGGCTATAGCCTTTTCAGCAGGGTGCCGCTAAATGGTCGCCTTCACAAATAGCCCACTATAGCTGATTTGGAGGCCCGCCGCTATTTTTCGTAGCCCGCTATTTAAAACATTAGTGTCTGCCGTTGCATCCTTAGACCACCGGACTTTAGCTGTTTATTTTTCCTTTTATTTGCATTCTGTATTGATAGTCAGCCATACCCAACTTGATTGTGGGTTCATGGTCACTGCTGGTGCTATTTGGGCTTGTTTCTTCTAGTACAAAATGATGCCAATTATGATGTGTGTTCAAGAGAAGAGAAAAATTGTTAGATCGAAGTTGTTTGCTTGAGTGCATATATGGATACATTACATTCTTCGATGTCTACCTGCTCGTATGGTCTATGAATATCTGTGTTTTTTTAATTGATGTCTAACAAAGACAATTTGAGTTTTTGGAGTTCCTAGGAAGACCCTGCAATACTACTGTGAAGCTGCACTAGCATTAATTCGTTATTGGATGTATCTCTCCAGGTAGCATGCAGGGACTTCCCTCACTCGCGCCATTTATGTTCTAACTTTCCCTTCGGCACTACTTCTCATGAGAAGCATTGTACCATGGTGAGTTACAAGCTTTCTCACTCTCTGATCGTGTTGGCAATGTGCTACAATGCGAATTCATTGTTGTTTTCCAAATGCAGTGCTACTGTTTTGTATGTGACGTCCGAGCTCCGTGCGATTATTGGGGTACAGGTCTCTCGATTGATGATCATTGTCATGCTACTGATAAGGAAACTAGGTGGAAAACACTGAGGCTTGCGTTCAAGTGCAAAGGGCTTCGAGCATCTAATCCAGAAAAGGAAAATGCCATGTACCCAGCAATGGCGTCAGTCAGCGGCCTTTCTCTTGGCAATCGGAGTCCTCTTCAGAATGTTGTGAACCAAAACAGGCAAATACATGCTTCAGTTAGAACCGCACCGAATGTAGCCCCAGCTGTCAGTGCACCAAGAGCATTCCCTGTGGCAAGAGCTGAAGGTAGCACAAGCAATGCTCAAACTTCTCAAGTTACTTATCCTGTAGCGACAACTGTCAGTGCACCAAGAGGAATCCCTACGACGAGAGCTGAAGGTAGCACAAGCAATGCTCACACTTCTCAAGCTACTCACCATGTAGCGCCAACCGTTGGTGCACCAAGAGTGTACCGTGCGACAAGAGCTGAAGGTAGTAGAATCAATGCTCACACTTCTCAAGTTTCTTATCCTGTAGCGCCAACTGTCAGTGTACCAAGGCCACACCCTGCGGCAAGAACTGGAAGAGGTTCAAACAACGCTCACACTTCTCAAGTTACTTATCCTGTAGCTGCTCCAACTGTCAGTGCACCAAGGCCACAGCCTGTGGCAAGAACTGGAATAGGTTTAAACAATGCTCACAATGCACAAATTACTCACCCTGTACAACCAACTGTCAGTGCACCAAGAGCTTACCCTGCGGCAATAGCTGAAAGAGGCAATGCTCAAACCGCTCAACTTACTTACCCGGCCACTGCCAGCCACCACCTGCCGGAGCCCGAGCCTGACCAGTATGAAGAGTACTGGGAGGACACACCAGAGGAATATGCATCAGAGGGATCCACAGTGTATGTTGGGAACCTACCCTACCACATTGACGACGACTCTCTCGCACTGAATTTCCAGCATGCCGGAGTCGTTGTTTTCTCGGAGGTGAGCCTTTTTAGCTCTTCATCATCCTTATCCGTTCTATGATATATGAAAAATATGCCCCAAATCCATCACTGGCATGAATGGACTGTTTGTTTGGCAATCTGTTTCATCAGTACAGTTTTTTTTAGAGAATTTCATCAGTGCTGCTGAGATGCAGCTAGCAGGATATATATTTCTTTCTCTCCTTGTTCTAAAATGCAGATGTTTGCAGGTCATTTACGATGACAAAACAGGCCAGAGCTGTGGATTTGGGTATGTCACCATGAGTACTGTTCAGGAGGCTGAGAAGGCTGTTAGAATGTACCATGGATATGTGAGTATTTTCTGTAGCTTCATGGGGAGCTGGTTTATACTTCAATACGAGCCAACTTAATCGGTCCCTTCATTCTGTTAACCCTGTTTACTAGCTTATTGATTCATGGTTGGTATGAAGTATGTACACCAGAGTGATCTTTAATCTATTTCATTTCTGGTAGCTTTTAGAAATGTCTGATGTGTAGTTCAGTTCATATGCTAAAGGCAGGCTGTAGAAACCTTATGCTTTGGGCTTCGCTGATTAACTTTTCATGTGGACATTACAGGTGATATATAGCAGTGTCAGACCTCTGACGGTATATATCACAGCTCCCCGTCAATCTGGGTCTCCGTTCGAAATCTTTGTGTGCAATCTGCCGTGGCAAGTGGACGACTCGTGGTTGGAGAAGCTGTTCAGCGCGCACGGCGAAGTGGTTGATGCTAGAGTAGTCTACTATGAGCGCAGAGGAGGGACCAGGCGTTCAAGGGGATTTGGTTTTGTCACAATGGCGACGGAGGAGCAATCGTACTACGCGATCAATTCTCTCAACAAGCAGGTCAGTGTAACAACTGGTTGGTTTCAGTGTCAGCTCAGAAATCTGGTTTTCACTTTGAATTTCTGCAGGTTCTGGAGGGACGTACCCTGCGAGTGAAGGTTTCGAGGGAGAGTCCACAGCAAGGCTATTGAAGATATATGTGGCACGGCTGATACTGCTCAAGGCCTCCTCCGAAATGCATGAATTGGAAACCACAGTTTAGGGAAAATACAGGAACTACAGTGACATGCCTTGTGCAATGATACAGGAAAGTGAACTGCATGAATTTTTCGTATTGTTCATCTAGGAAGTTTTATAAGAACTCCGCAGGTGTTTGCACAGAGAAGTGCCCAAGCTTCGATGAGATTGAGACCTCATGTTTGTTCTCCACAACATCCATGAGATTGAGACCGCAGTTGTAAAAGAAATTCAGAGGTTTCAAATCGTTCAGCTTTTCCTCCATTTTTCCTCGTATTCAAACTGTTTTCATATCTGGCTACTTCACAGACCTCAATTTGTGCAACAACTCAGTTGTTTTGTGCCGACGAGGGCGCCCAAAAATTGAAAAAACGCCAAAATTGTACTCCCTCCGTTCGGAATTACTTGTCTCGGATATGGATGTATCTAGAACTAGTTCTAGATACATCCATATCCGAGACAAGTAATTCCGAACGGAGGGAGTATCTTTGTCACGCGCTGAAACTTAGGTGGCCCCCTAGCTGGTTTCTATGATCTATAGCAAAGGGACTAACTTTTGCTCTAACTGATCCCAAAGATGCTATTTCTGGAAGATGATTTTCCACCCCTCAATTTTTGAGGAACAAGTATTGGCAAAAAAAATTGAGGAGAAAAGTATTGGCAATATTAAGGACAGTTTCATAGCTTAAAGCATCTACAGCCGCAAACACTAAATCCGACCCCTCAAATGCCCGCAGATGTGCCCGGATGAATCCACGGGCAGTGACCGGGGACCCCTCATTTGTCTGCTCCCACACCCATGTCCCTCATATCTGAACCCCCAAATCCATGCAACCCATGCAATGCTACGTAGATGAACACGATGAACACACTTAATAGCAACAATCAGACTAAATCCCTCCGATACAAAAGCATCATAGTTCATCGTCGGACAAAAGGATCAAAGTTTGATGTTGGACAGTGCAAATTCATACTAAAAACTACAAAAAACATGGATAAAACTAAGAAGGGCGGAGGAAATCACCATTTCCTTGCCGTTCCTTTCCCCTTGCGGTCGCCGGTGCGATTGTGCCCATCCTTGTAGGCGTTGGCATCCGTTACGTTCGAGTCGTTGTCGAAGCACATTTGGCCCATCGGCCTTGGGAGCAAGCTGTCCTACTCCTTCGCATCCTGGGCCGCCTTCGCCTTGGCCACCGCCTCCTTAGATGCCTCGTGCTTCGGTAGCTTGTTAGCGAGCTGAAGCACTTTGGCATTCTTGCGACGGAGTCGCCGCACATCCGCCCCTGCCGTCGTAAGGAAGCGGCGGAGAACCGACATGAGGAGCACATCCTTGGGATCCACCGGCGCGCGACCAACGCCCCATCCATTGCGGCCCTCTACCTCACCCGCTGTCGCTCGCGGCAGGCTGCCCGTGCCTCATTCGGTCGTCCTTGTCCGCGTCGGCGCCGGCGCGGGCACGAGGACCCATCGGTGGCTGGTTACCCCATCCGGAGCAGATTGAGCTTGCAATGGGGGGCGGCGTACCTGGACAGGCTGGAGCGATCGAAGTTGTGTGACAGGTGGGAGGGCCCGACGATGTCGCTGGCACTGCGTCGATGGGTGACGGTCGTTGCGGAACCGAAGTTGCCGTTGCCGCCTGGGTCCAACCGCGACCACCTCAAAGCGATCCAATGGGCGATCTCCTCCACATCGTCTGGCTTCGCATCATGCAGCAGGCTCGCCCACTCGTCGGAGCTGCCAGATCTGCCACCGGAGTCGGCGCTGCTGCCGACGCTAGCCATCGATCGAAAGCGGAGGGGACTAGGAGTGGAGGAGATGGATAAAGAGAGAGCAGAGTGGACTGATTGACTTTTTTAGACACAGTGGACTGATTGACTTTGATCAAGGGTTTGTCTGAAGGGGATATTTGTGGGGCCAGGATGAGCCAGGCTAGGCCAGCCCGATATGGCGGACGCACCCGGATGCGCTCAGGCCTTCCCATATCCGTCCTAGATTTGGGATGGATATGAGGGGTGCAGGACAACTCGACGTTTGGGGCCGGTTTGAGGAGCCCAAGTGGGTCGGCTTTTTTTTGGCCCGTTACTGACGGGTCCATCTGCCCGGGCGATTGGGAGCGGTTTGAGGTGCCTGACTGTAGATGCTCTTAGTGTGGTCACATATTATTTTCCTGGGCTCACCCTCTTGATCCGAGGGAATGAGCCGTATGGGTATGGATTATCACTCCCATGTCGTTCATACCCTGGGGTGCCATGTCTGCCACCGCCCGCTGATCTGACAGGGCATCACCGTCCTCGCCCGTGTTTCTCCCCTATTGGGAGCCCACTATCTTTGTCATATCCTCTTATCCCATCGGGCTGGTGGCGGGCCGAGACGAACAAGGATGGGCCAATCAACCCCGTATTCTCATCATTGCAGTGCCTCTCCCTGATGGTTATTGCACCTATGCAGTGCCGCCATGGGCCAACCCTCCACCTCGGAGGCTAGGAGAGGAACTAGGAGCCCCGTCTTGGGAGTATTCCTTAGGGCAAGTCGTCGGGAACAAGGCCGCATGGGATCCGCCCATGGAGTCCCAAGGTCGGCCTGCCTGATGATTGTCATTGTGGGCCTACCATGACCTGCCTGATTAGCTTGAGATGGGGGACTGCTACCTCTTGAGCTTGCGTTGTTTTTTTCCTTGAAAAGGAAAGGGTGATGCAGCAAACTAGAGTAAATATTTCCCTTAGTTTTGAGAACCAAGGTATCAATCCAGTAGGAGACAACGCTCAAATCACCGAATACCTGCACAAACAAACACCAACTTGCACCCAACGAGATAAAGGGGTTGTCAATCCCTTCACGGTTATTTGCGAAGTGAGATCTGATAGAGATGGATAAACGGTAAAGTAATATTTTTGGTTTATGGAACAGAAAGTAAAAGATTGCAAAGGAAGTAAATAGGAAACTAAAATAGTAGATCGGAAACTTATATGATGGAAAATAGAAGATTATATGATGGAAAATAGACCCAAGGGCCATAGGTTTCACTAGAGGCTTCTCTCAAGATAGAAAGTATTACGATGGGTGAACAAATTACTGTCGAGCAATTGATAGAAAAGCGCAAAGTTATGAAGATATCTAAGGCAATGATCATGAATATAGGCATCATGTCTGTATCAAGTAGACCGACTCCTCCTGCATCTACTACTATTACTCCACACATCGATCGACTCCTGCCTGCATCTAGAGTACTAAGTTCACAGAGAGTAATGCATTAAGTAAGATGACATGATGTAGCGGGATAAACTCAAGCAGTATGATGAAAACCCCATCTTGTTATCCTTGATGGCAACAATACAATACGTGTCGGTTCCCCTTCTGTCACTGGGATCAAGCACCGCAAGATTGAACCCAAAGCTAAGCACTTCTCACATTGCAAGAAAAACTAATCTAGTTGGCCAAACCAAATCGATAGTTCGAAGAGACTTGCAAAGATATCAAATCATGCATATAAGAATTCAGAGGAGATTCATATAATATTCATAGATAAGCTGATCATAAATCCACAATTCATTGGATCTCGGCAAACACACCGCAAAAGAGTATTACATCGAATAGATCTCCAAGAACATCGAGGAGAACATGGTATTGAGAATCTAAGAGAGAGAGAAGAAGCCATCTAGCTACTAGCTATCGACCCGTAGGTCGGTGGTAAACTACTCACGCTTCATCGCAGAGGCAATGGTGTTGATATAGAAGCACTCCGTGATCGAATCCCCCTCCGGCAAGACGCCGAAAAAGGCCCCTAGATGGGATCTCACGGGTACAGAAGGTTGCGCCAATGGAAAAGTGTTTTCGTGGCTCTCCTGGTTGGTTTAGGAATATTTGAGAATATATAGGTGGAAGAAATAGGTCGGTGGAGTCATGAGGGGCCCACAAGGGTGGGGGTGCGCCCTCCGTCCTTGTGGCCGCCTCGTGGCTTTCCTGACGCGTACTCCAAGTCTTCTGGATGTCTTCTAGTCCAAGAAAAATCATCGCGAAAGTTTCATTCCATTTGGACTCCGTTAGATATTCCTTTTCTGCAAAACTCTAAAACAAGGAACAAAACAGGAACTGGCACTAGGCTCTATGTTAATAGGTTAGTCCAAAAAATAATATAAAATAGCATAATAATGCATATAAAACATCCAAAACAGATAATATAATAGCATGGAATAATCAAAAATTATAGATACGTTGGAGACGTATCAAGCATCCCCAAGCTTAATTCCTGCTCGTCCTTGAGTAGGTAAATGATAAAAACAGAATTTTTAATGTGGAATGCTACCTAACATATTTGTCCATGTAATTTTCTCTATTGTGGCATGAATGTTCAGATCCGTATGATTCAAAACAAAAGTTTAATATTGACATAAAAACAATAATACTTCAAGCATACTAACAAGATAATTATGTCTTCTCAAAATAACATGGCCAAAGAAAGCTTATCCCTACGAAATCATATAGTCTAGCTATACTCCATCTTCATCACACAAAATATTTAAATCATGCACAACCCCGATGACAAGCCAAGCAATTGTTTTATACTTTTGATGTTCTCAAACTTTTTCAACTTTCACGCAATACATGAGCGTGAGCCATGGACATAGCACTATAGGTGGAATAGACGGTGGTTGTGGAGAAGACAAAAAGAAGGAGATAGTCTCACATCAACTAGGCGTATTAACGGGCTATGGAGATGCCCATCAATAGATATCAATGTGAGTGAGTAGGGATTGCCATGCAACGGATGCACTAGAGCTGTAAGTTTATGAAAGCTCAAAAAGAAACTAAGTGTGTGTGCATCCAACTTGCTTGCTCATGAAGACCTAGGGCAATTTGAGGAAGCCCGTCATTGGAATATACAAGCCAAGTTCTATAATGAAAATTCCCACTAGTATATGAAAGTGACAACATAGGAGACTCTCTATCATGAAGATCATGGTGCTACTTTCCAGCACAAGTGTGGTAAAAGGATAGTAGCATTGCCCCTTCTCTCTTTTCTCTCATTTTTATTTGGTTCTTCTCTCATTTTTTGGCCTCTTTTTTTATTCGTCCGGAGTCTCATCCCGATTTGTGGGGGAATCGTGGTCTCCATCACCCTTTCCTCACATGGGACAATGCTCTAATAATGAAGATCATCACACTTTTATTTACTTACAACTCAAGAATTACAACTCGATACTTAGAACAAAATATGACTCTATGTAAATGCCTCCGGCGGTGTACCGGGATGTGCAATGAATCAAGAGTGACATGTATGAAAGAATTATGAACGGTGGCTTTGCCACAAATACGATGTCAACTACATGATCATGTATAGCAATATGACAATGATGGAGCATATCATAATAAACGGAACGGTGGAAAGTTGCATGGCAATATATCTCGGAATGGCTATGGAAATGCCATAATAGGTAGGTATGGTGGCTGTTTTGAGGAAGGTATATGGTGGGTTTATGGTACCGGCGAAATTTGCGCCACACTAGAGAAGCTAGCAATGGTGGAAGGGTGAGAGTGCGTATAATGCATGGACTCAACATTAGTCATAAAGAACTCATATACTTATTGAAAAAATCTATTAGTTATCAAAATGAAGTACTACACGCATGCTCTTAGGGGGATAGATGTTGGGGAACATAGCATGCAATTTCAAAAAATTTCGACGATCACGCAAGATCTATCTAGACGATGCATAGCAACGAGAGGGGGAGAGTGTGTCCACGTACCCTCGTAGACCGAAAGCGGAAGCATTTGAGAACGCGGTTGATGTAGTCGAACGTCTTCGCGATCCAACCAATCAAGTACCGAACGTACGACACCTCCGAGTTGAGCACACGTTCAGCTCGATGACACCCCTTGAACTCTTGATCCAGCAGAGGGGTGAGGGAGAGTTTCGTTAGCACGACGGCATTGTGATGGTGATGGTGATGTGATCCACGTAGGGCTTCGCCTAAGCACTACGACGCTATGACCGGAGGAGTAAAGTGTGAAGGGGGGCACCGCACACGGCCAAGAGAACAATTGATGTGCCTTTGGGGTGCCCCCGCCCCCGTATATAAAGGAGGGGAGGAGGGGGTGGCCAGCCAAGAGGGGCGCACCATGGGGGGAGTCCTACTAGGACTCCTAGTCCTAGTAGGATTCGCGCCCCCCTTTTCTTTTCTTCACCGGAGGGAAAAGGAAGGAGAGGGAGAGGGAGAGGAAAGGGGGGCCGCGCCCCCTCCTCCTTGTCCTATTCGGACTCCCTAGGAGGGGGGCGCCCCCCCCCCACGGGCTTCCCTCTCTCTCCCTTAGGCCCATGTAGGCCCAACACTTCCCCGAGGGGTTCCGGTAACCCCTCGGTACTCCGGTAAAATACCCGAATCACTCGGAACCATTTCGATGTCCGAATACTACCTTCCAATACATGAATCTTTACCTCTCGGCCATTTTGAGACTCCTCGTCATGTCCGTGATCTCATCTGGGACTCCGAACAAACTTTGGTCACCAAAACACATAACTCATAATACAAATCGTCATCGAACGTTAAGCGTGCGGACCCTACGGGTTCGAGAACTATGTAGACATGACCGAGACACATCTCCGGTCAATAACCAATAGCGGAACCTGGATGCTCATATTGGTTCCTACATATTCTACGAAGATCTTTATCGGTCAAACCTCAATGACAACATATGTTATTCCCTTTGTCATCGGTATGTTACTTTCCCGAGATTTGATCGCCGGTATCATCATACCTAGTTCAATCTCGTTACCGGCAAGTCTCTTTACTTGTTCTGTAATGCATCATCCCGCAACTAACTCATTAGTTACATTGCTTGCAAGGCTTATAGTGATGTGCATTGCCGAGAGGGCCCAGAGATACCTCTCCGATACTCGGAGTGACAAACCCTAATCTTGATCTATGACAACTCAACAAACATCTTCGGAGACACCTATAGAGCATCTTTATAATCACCCAGTTACGTTGTGACGTTTGATAGCACACAAGGTGTTCCTCTGATATTCGGGAGTTGCATAATCTCATAGTCAGAGGAATATGTATAAGTCATGAAGAAAGCGATAGCAATAAACTTAACGATCATTATGCTAAGCTAACGGATGGGTCTTGTCCATCACATCATTCTCTAATGATGTGATCCCATTCATCAAATGACAAAACATGTCTATGGTCAGGAAACTTAATCATCTTTGATTAACGAGCTAGTCAAGTAGAGGCATACTAGGTGCACTCTGTTTTGTCTATGTATCCACACATGTACTAAGTTTTCGGTTAATACAATTCTAGCATGCATAATAAACATTTATCATGATATAAGGAAATATAAATAACAAGTTTATTATTGTCTGTAGGGCATATTTCCTTCAATAGATTGGTAGGAAAATACCATCGCTTGTCCCCGACCTCCACTCATAAGGAAGACAATCAATAAATAAATCATGCTCCGACTTCATCACATAACGGTTCACCATACGTGCATGCTACGGGAATCACAAATTTTAACAAAATTATTTCTAAAATTCACAATTACTTACTAGCATTACTCTAATATCACCATCTTCATATCTCAAAACAATCATATGGAATCAAACTTCTCATAGTATTCAATGCACTTTATATGAAAGTTTTTATTATATCCCTCTTGGATGCCTATCATATTAGGACTAAATTTATAACCAAAGGAAATTACCATGCTGTTTAGAGACTCTCAAAATAATATAAGTGAAACACGAGAGTTCATAAATTTCTATAAAATAAAACCACCACCGTGCTCTAAAAAGATATAAGTGAAGCACTAGACCAAAATTGCCTAGCTCAAAAGATATAAGTGAAGCACAAAGAGTATTCTAATAAATTATGATTCGTGCGTGTCTCTCTCAAAAGGTGTGTACAGTAAGGATGATTGTGGCAAACTAAAAAGCAAATACTCAAATCATACAAGACGCTCCAAGCAAAACACATATCATGTGGTGAATAAAAATATAGCCTCAAGTAAAGTTACCGATAGATGAAGACGAAAGAGGGGATGCCTTCCGGGACATCCCCAAGCTTAGGCTCTTGGTTGTCCTTGAATATTACCTTGGGGTGCCTTGCGCATCCCCAAGCTTAGGCTCTTGCCACTCCTTATTCCATAGTCCATCAAATCCTTACCCAAAACTTGAAAACTTCACAACACAAAACTCAACAGAAAATCTTATAAGCTCCGTTAGTATAAGAAAATAAATCACCACTTTTGGTATGGTTTATAAACTAATTTACTAGCCATAGATTCATCAAAATAAGTAAACAACACATGAAAAACAGAATCTGTCAAAAACAGAACAGTCTGTAGAAATCTGGGTATTTCGAATACTTCTGTAACTCAAAAAATTCTAAAAAGTTAGGACGACTGAAGAAATTTGTTTATTAATCTTATGCAAAAAGAATCAGTATTTTATCGTGCTTCTACTAAAACTGAAAATTAATTTCCTGAGTGCAAAAGTTTCTATTTTTCAGCAAGATCAAATCAACTATCACCGTAAGCTATCCCAAAGGTCTTACTTGGCACAAACACTAATTAAAACATAAAAACACATCTAACCAAAGGCTAGATAAATTATTTAATGCAAAACAGAACCTAAAAAGTAAAAACGAAAATAAAATTGGGTTGCCTCCCAACAAGCGCTATTGTTTAACGCCCTTAGCTAGGCATAAAACACGAATAGATCTAAGTATTATCATGTTTGGAATGCAATCCATAAGTGGCTCTCATAATAGATTCATAAGGTAATTTAATTTTCTTTCTTAGGAAGTATTCCATGCCTTTTTAACGGAAATTGAAATCTAATGTTTCATTCTTTCATATCAATAATTGCACCAATCGTTCTAAGAAAAGGTCTACCAGGAATAACAGGACATGTAGGATTGCAATCTATATCAAGAACAATGAAATCTATGGGGACATAATTCCTATTTGCAACAATAAGAACATCATTAATCCTTCCCATAGGTTTCTTAATAGTGGAATCCGCAAGATGCAAATTTAAGGAACACTCATCGAATTCACAGAAACCTAACACATCACATAAAGTTTTTGGAATCGTGGAAACACTAGCACCCAAATCACACAAAGCATGGCACTCATAATCTTTAATATTAATCTTAATAGTAGGTTCCCACATAGAAACTTCCAATTCAAGCTTTTCTTCAAAAGATTGCATCATAGCATCAACGATATGTTTAGTAAAAGCTTTGTTTTGATTATAAGCATGAGGATAATTCAACATGGATTGCAACAAGGAAATACAATCTATTAAAGAACAATTATCATAATTAAATTCCTTGAAATCCAAAAGAGTGGGTTCATTGCTACCTAAAGTTTTGACCTCTCCAATCCCACTTTTATCAATATTTGCATTAAGATCTAAAAATTCCGAATCATTGGGACACCTTTTAACTAAAGTTGACTCATCTCCAGTCCCATCTTTATCAAGATTTATATTGGAAAACAAAGATTCAATAGGAGTCACATCAATCACTTTAAGATCTTCATCATTATTTAAAGATTCTAGTTTAGCGGTCATCTTATTTACCAAGGTAGCTTGCTGATGACCCAAAAGTATAGGGGGTCTATCGTAGTACTTTCGATAAGTAAGAGTGTCGAACCCAACGAGGAGCAGAAGGAAATGATAAGCGGTTTTCAGCAAGGTATTCTCTGCAAGTACTGAAATAAGTGGTAACAGATAGTTTTGTGATAAGGTAAATTGTAACGAGCAACAAGTAACAAAAGTAAATAAAGTGCAGCAAGGTGGCCCAATCCTTTTTGTAGCAAAGGACAAGCCGGAACAAACTCTTATATAAGGAAAAGTGCTCCCGAGGACACATGGGAATATCGTCAAGCTAGATTTCATCACGTTCATACGATTCGCGTTCGATACTTTGATAATTTGATATGTGGGTGGACCGGTGCTTGGGTGTTGTTCTTACTTGAACAAGCATCCCACTTATGATTAACCTCTATTGCAAGCATCCGCAACTACAACAAAAGTATTAAGGTAAACCTAACCATAGCATGAAACATATGGATCCAAATCAGCCCCTTACGAAGCAACACATAAACTAGGGTTTAAGCTTCTGTCACTCTAGCAACCCATCATCTACTTATTACTTCCCAATGCCTTCCTCTAGGCCCAAATAATGGTGAAGTGTTATGTAGTCGACGTTCACATAACACCACTAGAGGCTAGACAACATACATCTTATCAAAATATCAAACGAATACCAAATTCACATGACTACTAATAGCAAGACTTCTCCCTTGTCCTCAGGAACAAACGTAATTACTCAAAAAGCATATTCATGTTCATAATCAGAGGGGTAATAATATGCATATAGGATCTGAACATATGATCTTCCACCAAATAAACCAACTGGCATCAACTACAAGGAGTAATCAACACTACTAGCAACCTACTAGCACCAATCCCGGACTTTGAGACAAGAATTGGATACAAGAGATGAACTAGGGTTTGGAGATGAGATGGTGCTGGTGAAGATGTTGATGGAGATTTCCCTCTCCCGATGAGAGGAGCATTGGTGATGACAATGGTGATGATTTCCCCCTCCCGGAGGGAAGTATCCCCGGCAGAACAGCTCTGCCGGAGCTCTAGATTGGTTCCGCCAAGGTTCCGCCTCGTGGCGGCGGAGTCTCGTCCCAAAAAGTTCCTTCTTATTTTTTTCTCATCGAAAGACTTCATATAGCAGAAGATGGACGTCGGAGACCCACCAGGGGACCCACGAGGTAGGGGGCGCGCCCTAGGAGGGGGGGGGGGCGCCCCCACCCTCGTGAGCAGGGTGTGGCCCCCCTGGTCTTCATCTTTGGCGAGGATTTTTCTTTATTTATTTTAAGATGTTTCGTGGAGTTTCAGGATTTTTGGAGTTGCGCAGAATAGGTCTCTAATATTTGCTCCTTTTCCAGCCCAGAATTCCAGTTGCCGGCATTCTCCCTCCTTATGTAAACCTTGCAAAACAAGAGAGAATAGCCATAAGTATTGTGACATAAAGTGAAATAACAGTCCATAATGCAATAGATATCAATATAAAAGCATGATGCAAAATGGACGTATCAACTCCCCCAAGCTTAGACCTCGCTTGTCCTCAAGCGAAAAGCCGATAACAATAAATATGTCCTCATGTTTAGAGGTAGAGGCGTCGATAAAAATAAAATACGAACATGAAGGCATCATGATTATTCTCATAACATCAACATATATAGATTTTGTCATATGATTACTTATGTTCAAGTGATGATCTATTCACAATGCAAAAGTATAAATCATAAACCTTATTGGGCTCCGACAAACTATAATCTCAGTCATTGAAGCAATTGCAATTTATCATAACATCGGAAAGAGTCTATGTCAGAGCTAAAAAGCATGTCCACATACTCAACTATCATTTAGTCCTTCATAATTTCTAACACTCACGCAATACTTGTGGTTATGAAGTTTTAATTGGACACAGAGAAAGATAGCGGCTTATAGTTTTGCCCCACAACCTTTTACCTCAAGGGTAATGTCAACAATAATAATTCATGCTCCCCTATATACAATTAGATATATATATATATCATGTTCTTTCCAACATGCTGAGCTTGCCAAAGGATAAAATGAAAAAGGAAAGGTGAAGATCACCGTGACTCTTGCATAAGGTAGAAGATAATAATAAAAGATAGGCCCTTTGCAGAGGGAAGCAAAGGTTGCCATGCGCTTTTATGGTTGGATGCACAAAATCTCAATGCGAAAGAATGTCACTTTATATTGCCCCTTGTGATATGAACCTTTATTATGCAGTCCGTCGCTTTTATTACTTCCACATCACAAGATCGTATAAAGCTTATTTCTCCCACACCAATCAATCATACATATTTAGAGCAATTTTTATTGCTTTGCACCAATGACAACTTACTTGAAGGATCTTACTCAATCCATAGGTAGATATGGTGGGCTCTCATGGCAAAACTGGTTTAAGGGTATTTGGAAGCACAAGTAGTATTTCTACTTGGTGCTGAGAATTTGGCTAGCATGAGGGGGAAAGGCAAGCTCAACAAGTTATAGGATCCATGACAACATACTTTATCTCAGATATAAGAAAGACATAACTCATTACATTGTCTTCCTTGTCCAACATCAACCCTTTAGCATGTCATATTTTAATGAGTGCTCCCAATCATAAAAGATGTCAATGATAATATATCTATATGTGAAAAACTCTCTTTCCTTATTACTTCCTATTAATTGCAACAATGACCAAAGCTATGTTTGCCAACTCCCAACAACTTTTAATCATCATACTCTCTCTATGTGAAGTCATTACTCTCAATAAGATCAATATGAACTTTTTGTTTCTTTTTATTCTTTTTCTCTTTTCTTTTATTCACCCAAGATCATGGCAAAATAATCAAGCCCTTGACTCAACACTAATCTTTATTATATATAACTCACGGACTCGATTACATAGAGAGATCAAAAAGCAAAACTCAAAACTAGATCATGCCATAAACTTTATTCTACTAGATCAAGATACTACTAATAGGATCAAACTAAGAAAAATGGTAAAGATAGGAGTTGTGATTGTGATACGATAATGGGGCACCTCCCCCAAGCTTGGCAGTTGCCAAGGGGAGTGCCCATACCCATGTGATTATATCTCCTTTGTCGGTGAAGAAGGTGGAGGTGACGGATAATCGCACATCGAGCGTAAGAGGTCCTCCAGCTTACGAATAATGCCCTTGAGTGCGACAATATGCTCCTTCAACAAAATATTTTCTTGTGTGAGATACTTGTTTTGTATACGAGCTAACTCAATCATCTTGAAAGCTTCGATCTCAGTTGGGGTAAGAAGGTTATGATCAAGTTGAAGGATGTCTTTTGCTGCCGGAGCTTGATCCTTCGTGGCCTTCTTGATCCTTTCATCCTTGTTGACCCTCGTGGGTTCTTCCCTCTTCAGATCTATCTTCATTAGCCAAGCATCGTTGTCACCATTGTTGGAGGAGGGAGACGACATGATGCCTAGCCTGGAAACCCTGACAGAAAACAGCTCGAAACAAGAACAGCGGAGATTTGCGTGATACGGGAGTCAAAACCTTCGAGAGGTTATATAATGAATTTTTACTGACCAAAATACTTATCTTGCAAGAAAACGGAGTCTGAAAGGCACAAAAGGTAGGGGGGCGCGCCCAGCGGGGTAGGGCGCGCCCACCACCCTCGTGGGGCCCTCGTGTCCCTCCCGGACTGCTACTTATTTTTCTATTTTTCTAAATATTCCAAAATGGAGAAATATTGCCTTAAAAATTGTTTTGGAGTCGGTTTACTTACCGTACCACATACCTATTCCTTTTCGGAGTCTGAAACGGTCTGGAAGGTGTCCCTTATGTATTCCTCCGGGGTTATGGTTTCAATAATATTGGTTTCAACATTTATGGGATTACCTGAGATATAATATTTGATTCTTTGACCGTTTACCACCTTCGGATTTGTGCCCTCGAAGTTGTTGATTTTTATGGCACCGGAACGATAGACCTCTTTGATAACATAGGGGCCTTCCCATTTAGAGAGAAGTTTTCCTGCAAAAAATCTTAAACGAGAGTTGTATAGCAATACATAATCACCTACATTAAACTCATGCTTTTGTATCCTTTTGTCATGCCATCTTTTAACTTTTTCTTTAAACAACTTGGCATTTTCATATGCTTGGGTTCTCCATTCATCAAGTGAGCTAATATCAAATAACCTCTTCTCACCGGCAAGTTTAAAATCATAGTTGAGCTCTTTAATAGCCCAATATGCCTTATGTTCTAGTTTGAGAGGTAAGTGACATGCTTTTCCATAAACCATTTTATACGGAGACATACCCATAGGATTTTTGTATGCAGTTCTATAAGCCCATAATGCATCATCAAGTTTCTTGGACCAATTCTTTCTAGACCTATTAACAGTCTTTTGCAAAATTAATTTGAGCTCTCTATTGCTCAACTCTACTTGACCACTAGACTATGGGTGATAAGGAGATGCAATTCTATGATTAACATCATACTTAGCAAGCATTTTACAGAAAGCACCATGAATAAAGTGTGAACCACCATCAGTCATTAAATATCTAGGGACTCCAAACCTCGGACAAATAACTTCCTTAAGCATTTTAATGGAAGTGTTATGATCAACACTACTAGTTGGAATAGCTTCTACCCACTTAGTAATGTAATCAACAGCCACTAAAATATGTGTGTATCCATTAGAGGCAGGAAAAGGTCCCATATAATCAAAGCCCCAAACATCAAACGATTCAATAACAAGAGAATAATTCATAGGCATTTCTTGACGTCTACTAATATTACCAATTCTTTGACATTCATCACAAGACAAGACAAACTTACGGGCATCCTTGAAGAGAGTAGGCCAATAAAAACCAGATTGCAATACCTTATGTGCAGTTCTATCTCCAGCGTGGTGTCCTCCATAAGCCTCGGAATGACACTTGCATAGGATCTGTTCCTGTTCATGCTCAGGTACACAACGTCTAATAACACCATCTACTCCTTCTTTATAAAGATGTGGGTCATCCCAAAAGTAATGTCTCAAGTCATAGAAAAACTTTTTCTTTTTCTGGTATGTGAAGCTAGGTGGTATAAACTTAGCAACAATATAATTAGCATAATCAGCATACCATGGAGTACTACGAGAAGTACTTATAACATTTAATTGTTCATCAGGAAAGCTATCATTAATAGGTAGTGGGTCATCAAGAACATTCTCTAACCTAGACAAGTTGTCTGCAACGAGGTTCTCAGCTCCCTTTCTATCAACAATATGCAAATCAAATTCTTGTAGCAAGAGAACCCATCTAATAAGTCTAGGTTTAGCATCTTTCTTTTCCATAAGGTATTTAATAGCAGCATGATCAGTGTGAATAGTTACTTTAGAATCAACAATATAAGGTCTGAACTTATCACAAGCAAATACAACTGCTAAAAGCTCTTTTTCAGTAGTAGCATAATTTCTTTGAGCATTGTCTAGAGTCTTACTAGCATAATGAATAACATTTAACTTCTTATCAACTCTTTGCCCTGGAACAGCACCTACAGCATAATCACTAGCATCACACATAATTTCAAAGGGTAAATTCCAATCAGGTGGCTGAACAACAGGTGCAGAGACTAATGCTTTCTTAAGTATTTCAAATTCTTCTACACAATCATCATCAAAGACAAATGGTATATCTTTTTGCAATAAATTAGTCAGAGGCCGAGAAATTTTTGAGAAGTCCTTAATGAACCTCCTGTAAAATCCGGTGTGACCAAGGAAACTTCTTATACCTTTGATGTCCTTGGGACATGGCATCTTTTCAATAGCATTGACCTTGGCTTTATCAACTTCAATACCTCTTTCAGAAACTTTATGCCCCAAGACAATACCTTCATTAACCATAAAGTGGCACTTTTCCCAATTCAAGACAAGATTAGTTTCTTCACATCTCTGCAAAACTCAATCAAGATTGCTCAAGCAATCATCAAAAGAGGAACCATAGACGGAAAAATCGTCCATGAAAACCTCACAGATCTTTTCACAAAAGTCAGAGAATATAGCCATCATGCATCTTTGAAAGGTAGCAGGTGCATTACATAAACCAAAAGGCATACATCTATAAGCAAAAGTACCAAAAGGGCATGTAAAATTAGTCTTTGATTGATCTCTAGCCGACACAGGTATTTGAGAGAAACCAGAATAACCATCTAGAAAGCAATAGTGTGTATGTTTGCATAATCTTTCTAGCATTTGATCAATAAAAGGTAAGGGGTAATGATCTTTCTTAGTAGCTTTATTTAATTTTTGGAAATCAATTACCATCCTATAACCTGTGATAATTCTTTGTGGAATCAATTCATCTTTATCATTAGGAACAACAGTAATACCTCCCTTCTTAGGGACACAATAGACAGGACTTACCCACTGACTATCAGCAACAAGATAAATTATACCTGCCTCCAGAAGCTTGAGTATTTCTTTTCTTACCACTTATTTCATTTTAGGATTCAGACGTCGTTGAGGATCAAGAACTGGTTTGGCATCTGCTTCCAAATTTATTTTATGTTGACATAGAGTGGGACTAATGCCCTTAAGATCATCAAGAGTATATCCAATAGCAGCACGATGCTTCTTCAGAGTTTTCAATAATCTTTCTTCTTCATGCTCTGAAAGGTTAGCACTAATAATAACAGGATATATCTTCTTTTCATCAAGATAAGCATATTTAAGATTATCAGGAAAAGGTTTAAGCTCAAACACGGGATCACCCTTGGGTGGAGGAGGATCCCCTAAAATTTCAACAGGCAAGTTGTGTTGCAGAATAGGTTCCTGTTTAAAGAATATTTCATCTATTTCCCTTCTTTCATTCATGAACATATCATTTTCATGGTCTAGCAAATAGTGTTCTAAAGGATCACTAGGAGGTACGGCAATAGAAGCAAGACCAATAATTTCACCCTTACTAGGTAATTCTTCCTCATGATGTTGTTTACTAAATTTAGAGAAATTAAACTCATGAATCATATCATCCAAGCCAATAGTAACAAAATTATTTTCGCAATCTATCCTAGCATTAACAGTGTTCAAGAAGGGTCTACCAAATATAATGGGACAAAAGCTATCTTGCGGAGAAGTAAGAACAAGAAAATCAGCAGGATATTTAGTTTTCCCACACAAGACTTCAACATCTCTAACAATTCCAATTGGTGAAATAGTATCTCTATTGGCAAGTTTAATTGTGACATCAATACCTTCTAACTCAGTAGGTGCAATTTCATTCTTAATTTCTTCGTATAAAGTATGTGGTATAACACTAGCACTCGCACCCATATCACATAAGCCATGATAACAATGATCTCCTATTTTAACAGAAATAACAGGCACGCCTACCACAGGTCTGTGTTTATCTTTAGCACAAGGTTTAGCAATTCTAGCAGTTTCACCTTCGAACTGAATAACATGCCCATCAATATTATCAGACAAGAGATCTTTAACAATAGCAATATTAGGTTCTACTTTAACTTGCTCAGGGGGTGTATAAGTTCTAATATTGCTTTTACGAACAATAGTTGAAGCTTTAGCATGATCCTTTACTCTAACAGGGAAAGGTGGTTTCTCAACATAAGAAGTAGGAACAATAGGATCATTATAAGTGACAGTCTTTTCTTCAACTTTAATAGGTGTAACTACTTTTACTTCTATGGGAGGATGATATTTAAACCACTTCTCCTTAGGGAGATCAACATAAGTAGCAAAAGATTCACAGAAAGAAGCTACTATCTCAGAGTCAAGTCCATATTTAGTGCTAAACTTACGGAAAATATCGGTATCCATAAAAGATTTAACACAATCAAACTTAGGTGTCATACCTGACTCCTTACCTTCGTCGAGGTCCCAATCTTCAGAGTTGCGTCTAATTCTATCCAATAAATTCCATCTGAATTCAATAGTCTTCATCATAAAAGAGCCAACACAAGAAGTATCGAGCATGGTTTGATTATTATGAGAAAGCCGGGCATAAAAACTTTGCATAATTATTTCTCTCGAGAGCTCATGATTGGGGCATGAATATAACATTGATTTAAGCCTCCCCCAAGCTTGAGCGATGCTTTCTCCTTCGCGAGGCCAGAAATTATATATATAATTGCGATCATGATGAACAAGATGCATAGGGTAATACTTTTGATGAAATTCCAATTTCAATCTTTTATAGTTCCATGATCTCATATCATCACATAGCCTATACCATATCAATGCATCTCCCTTCAAAGATAAAGGGAAGACCTTCTTCTTAGCAACATCATCGGGTACACCTGCAAGCTTAAATAATCCACAAACTTCATCCACATATATTAAGTGCTCATCAGGATGCTTTGTTCCATCTCCTGTAAAAGGGTTAGCTAGCAGTTTTTCCATCATACCCGAAGGAAATTCAAAAGGAGTTCCATTTTCAATAGGTTCAGTAGGTTGAGGAGCAATTCTTTGCTCTACTGGACGGGGTGAAGATACACTATATAAATTTTTCCTTACCAAATTCCACCTACCAAAGGCGCTACACTCCCCGGCAACGGCGCTAGAAAAGAATCTTGATGACCCACAAGTATAAGGGATCTATCGTAGTCCTTTCGATAAGTAAGAGTGTCGAACCCAATGAGGAGCAGAAGGAAATGATAAGCGGTTTTCAGCAAGGTATTCTCTGCAAGTACTGAAATAAGTGGTAACAGATAGTTTTGTGATAAGGTAAATTGTAACGAGCAACAAGTAACAAAAGTAAATAAAGTGCAGCAAGGTGGCCCAATCCTTTTTGTAGCAAAGGACAAGCCGGAACAAACTCTTATATAAGGAAAAGCATTCCCGAGGACACATGGGAATATCGTCAAGCTAGTTTTCATCACGTTCATATGATTCGCGTTCGATACTTTGATAATTTGATATGTGGGTGGACCGGTGCTTGGGTGTTGTTCTTACTTGAACAAGCATCCCACTTATGATTAACCTCTATTGCAAGCATCCGCAACTACAACAAAAGTATTAAGGTAAACCTAACCATAGCATGAAACATATGGATCCAAATCAGCCCCTTACGAAGCAACACATAAACTAGGGTTTAAGCTTTTGTCACTCTAGCAACCCATCATCTACTTATTACTTCCCAATGCCTTCCTCTAGGCCCAAATAATGGTGAAGTGTTATGTAGTCGACGTTCACATAACACCACTAGAGGCTAGACAACATACATCTTATCAAAATATCAAACGAATACCGAATTCACATGACTACTAATAGCAAGACTTCTCCCTTGTCCTCAGGAACAAAGGTAATTACTCACAAAGCATATTCATGTTCATAATCAGAGGGGTAATAATATGCATATAGGATCTGAACATATGATCTTCCACCAAATAAACCAACTAGCATCAACTACAAGGAGTAATCAACACTACTAGCAACCTACTAGCACCAATCCCGGACTTTGAGACAAGAATTGGATAGAAGAGATGAACTAGGGTTTGGAGATGAGATGGTGCTGGTGAAGATGTTGATGCAGATTGCCCTCTCCTGATGAGAGGAGCATTGGTGATGACGATGGTGATGATTTCCCCCTCCCGGAGGGAAGTATACCTGGCATAACAGCTCTGCCGGAGCTCTAGATTGGTTCCGCCAAGGTTCCGCCTCGTGGCGGCGGAGTCTCGTCCCAAAAAGTTCCTTCTTATTTTTTTCTCATCGAAAGACTTCATATAGCAGAAGATGGACGTCGGAGACCCACCAGGGGGCCCACGAGGTAGGGGGCGCGCCATAGGAGGGGGGCGCGCCCCCACCTTCGTGAGCAGGGTGTGGGCCCCCTAGCCTTCATCTTTGGCGAGGATTTTTATTTATTTATTTTAAGATGTTTCGTGGAGTTTCAGGACTTTTGGAGTTGCGCAGAATAGGTCTCTAATATTTGCTCCTTTTCCAGCCCAGAATTCCAGCTGCCAGCATTCTCCCTCCTTATGTAAACCTTGTAAAATAAGAGAGAATAGCCATACGTATTGTGACATATAGTGAAATAACAGTCCATAATGCAATAAATATCGATATAAAAGCATGATGCAAAATGGATGTATCACTTGCTTATCAGAAATTTGGCCCAATAAATTTTCAAGATGAGCAAACCGAGATCTTAGGCCATAAAATTCCTTAGACATATCATCAATTTCTTTATTCATGTAGTCCATAAAACTTTTCTGCTCCTTGAGCTCGTTTCTAAAGAAATTATTATGCTCAAATTGCAAATACATGAAGCTTCTAACATTAATTTCAATTTTGTCCAACCTCCTAAGGTGAGGGTCAATGATTTTTGGTGGAGCCATTGCGACAAAGCAGGCAATCAAATACACGAGCACACAAAAAGCAAGCGAAGAAGACGAACGGAAGAGGGGCGAAGAAAAGGCCAATCTTTTCGAAAATTGTTTTAGGAGTAGGGGAGAGGAAAATGAGAGGCGAATGGCGAATAATGTAATGCAAGGGATGAGAGTTTATGATGGGTACTTGGTATGTCTTGACTTGACATGGATCTCTGTAACGCCCCGAGACTGATGTGCCAGGTGTCCTCCAGTTATTCGCTGCTGTTGCCTTGTCATTGCTTGCGTGTCATGCATTTCATATCATGTCATCATGTGCATTTCATTTGCATACATGTTCGTCTCATGCATCCGAGCATTTTCCCCGTTGTCCGTTTTGCAATCCGGCGCTCCTATGTCACCTGGTGTCCCTTTCTACCTCTTTTCGTGTGCGGGTGTTAAACGTTCTCAGATTGGACCGAGACTTGTCATGCGGCCTTGGTTTACTACTGGTAGACCGCATGTCAAGTTTCATGCCATTTGGACTTCGTTTGATACCCCAACAGTTAACCGAGGGACCGGAAAGGCCTCGTGTGTGTTACAGCCCAACACCCCTCCAAAGTGGCCCAAAACCCACCTAAACCCCCTCCATCATCTCGGTCGTTCGATCACGATCGTGTGGCTGAAATCCGCACCTCATTTGGACTCTCCTAACTCCCTCTACCTATAAATATGTGCTCTCCTCCGAAATTTCGCGCAGTCTAACCCTAGATCCAACTCCCTCCGCGCCACGGGACATGTCCGTCCGCACCGGACACGTCCACTCTGAAGGAAATATTCCCTAGAGGCAATAATAAAGTTATTATTTATTTCCTTATATCATGATAAATGTTTATTATTCATGCTAGAATTGTATTAACCGGAAACATTATACATGTGTGAATACATAGACAAACAGAGTGTCACTAGTATGCCTCTACTTGACTAGCTCGTTGATCAAAGATGGTTATGTTTCCTAACCATAGACATGAGTTGTCATTTGATTAACGGGATCACATCATTAGGAGAATGATGTGATTGACTTGACCCATTCCATTAGCTTAGCACTTGATCGTTTAGTTTGTTGCTATTGCTTTCTTCATAACTTATACATGTTCCTATGACTATGAGATTATGCAACTCCCGTTTACCGGAGGAAAACTTTGTGTGCTACCAAATGTCACAACGTAACTGGGTGATTATAAAGGTGCTCTACAGGTGTCTCCGAAGGTACTTGTTGGGTTGGCGTATTTCGAGATTAGGATTTGTCACTCCGATTGTCGGAGA
Source organism: Triticum urartu (assembly GCF_003073215.2). Taxonomy (NCBI): domain Eukaryota; kingdom Viridiplantae; phylum Streptophyta; class Magnoliopsida; order Poales; family Poaceae; genus Triticum; species Triticum urartu. The sequence goes on from NC_053026.1 coordinate 83,600,567, forward strand.
GGTATCTCTGGGCCCTCTCGGTAATGCACATCACTTAAGCCTTGCAAGCATTGCAACTAATAATTTAGTTGCGGGATGATGTATTACGGAACGAGTAAAGAGACTTGCCGGTAACGAGATTGAACTACGTATTGAGATACCGACGATCGAATCTCGGGCAAGTAACATACCGATGACAAAGGGAACAACATATGTTGTTATGCGGTCTGAACGATAAAGATCTTCGTAGAATATGTGGGAGCCAATATGAGCATCCAAGTTCCGCTATTGGTTATTGACCGGAGACATGTCTCGGTCATGTCTACATAGTTCTTGAACCCGTAGGGTCCGCACGCTTAAAGTTTCGGTGACGATTATATTATGAGTTTATGTGATTTGATGTACCAAAGGTAGTTCGGAGTCCCGGATGAGATCGGGGACATGACGAGAAGTCTCAAAATGGTCAAGACGTAAAGATTGATATATTGGACGACTATATTCGGACATCGGAAAGGTTCCGAGTGATTCGGGTATTTTTGGGGGTACCGGGGAGTTACGGGAATATGGGGAAGAAGTAATGGGCCTCATGGGCCAAGTGGTGGAAGAGAGGAGGTAGGGCGCGCGCCCCCTAGCCCAAACCGAATTGGACTAGGGGGTCGGCCCCCCTTTCCTCCTTTTCCTCCTTCTCCTTCTCCTCCTTCCTTCTCCTTCTCCTCCTTCCTTTCCTCCTCCTAGTAGGAGTAGGAAAGGGGAGTCCTACTCCGACTAGGAGGAGGACTCCTCCTCCTGGCGCGCCCATAGAGGGCCGGCCAGCCTCCCCCCTTGCTCCTTTATATACAGGGGCAGGGGGCACCTCTAGACACACAAGTTGATCAGTTGATCTCTCCCAGCCGTGTGCGGTGCCCCCTCCACCATATTCCACCTCGGTCATATCGTAGCAGTGCTTAGGCGAAGCCCTGCGTCGGTAGCAACATCATCACCATCACCACGCCGTCGTGCTAACGGAACTCTCCCGTGAAGCTCTGCTGGATCGGAGTTCGCAGGACGTCATCGAGCTGAACGTGTGCTGAACTCGGAGGTGCCGTGCGTTCGGTACTTGGATCGGTCGGATCGTGAAGACGTACGACTACATCAACCGTGTTGTGCTAACGCTTCCGCTTTCGGTCTACGAGGGTACATGGACAACACTCTCCCCTCTCGCTGCTATGCATCACCATGATCTCGCGTGTGCGTAGGATTTTTTTTGAAATTACTACGTTCCCCAACAGTGGCATCCGAGCCTAGGTTTTATGCGTTGATGTTGTGCACGAGTAGAACACAAGTGAGTTGTGGGCGATATAAGTCATACTGCTTATCAGGATGTCATACTTTGGTTCGGCGGTATTGTTGGATGAAGCGGCCCAGACCGACATTACGCGTACGCTTACGCGAGACTGGTTCTACCGACGTGCTTTGCACACATGTGGCTGGCGGATGTCAGTTTCTCCAACTTTAGTTGAACCAAGTGTGGCTACGCCCGGTCCTTGCGAAGGTTAAAACAACACCAACTTGACAAACTATCATTGTGGTTTTGATGCGTAGGTAAGAACGGTTCTTGCTAAGCCCGTAGCAGCCACGTAAAACTTGCAACAACAAAGTAGAGGACGTCTAACTTGTTTTTGCAGGGCATGTTGTGATTTGATATGGTCAAGACATGATGCTAAATTTTATTGTATGAGATGTTCATGTTTTGTAACCGAGTTATCGGCAACTGGCACGAGCCATATGGTTGTCGCTTTATTGTATGCAATGCAATTGCGCTATAATGCTTTACTTTATCACTAAGCGGTAGCGATAGTCGTGGAAGCATAAGATTGGCGAGACGACAACGACGCTACGATGGTGATCAAGGCATCGCGCCGATGACGATGGTGATCATGGCGGTGCTTCGGAGATGAAGATCACAAGCACAAGATGATGATGGCCATATCATATCACTTATATTGATTGCATGTGATGTTTATCTTTTATGCATCTTATCTTGCTTTGATTGACGGTAGCATTATAAGATGATCTCTCACTAAATTTCAAGATAAAAGTGTTCTCCCTGAGTATGCACCGTTGCCAAAGTTCGTCGTGCCTAGACACCACGTGATGATCGGGTGTGATAAGCTCTGCGTGCATCTACAACGGGTGCAAGCCAGTTTTGCACACGCAGAATACTCAGGTTAAACTTGACGAGCCTAGCATATGCAGATATGGCCTCGGAACACTGAGACCGAAAGGTCGAGCGTGAATCATATAGTAGATATGATCAACATATTGATGTTCACCATTGAAAGCTACTCCATTTCACGTGATGATCGGTTATGGTTTAGTTGATTTGGATCACGTGATCACTTAGAAGATTAGAGGGATGTCTTTCTAAGTGGGAGTTCTTAAGTAATATGATTAATTGAACTTAAATTTATCATGAACTTAGTACTTGACAGTATCTTGCTTGTCTATGTTTGATTGTAGATAGATGGCCCGTGCTGTTGTTCCGTTAAATTTTAATGCGTTCCTTGAGAAAGCAAAGTTGAAAGATGATGGTAGCAATTACACGGACTGGGTTCGTAACTTGAGGATTATCCTCATTGCTGCACAGAAGAATTACGTCCTGGAAGCACCGCTAGGTGCCAGGCCTGCTGCTGGAGCAACACCAGATGTTATGAATGTCTGGCAGAGCAAAGCTGATGACTACTCGATAGTTCAGTGTGCCATGCTTTACGGCTTAGAATCGGGACTTCAACGATGTTTTGAACGTCATGGAGCATATGAGATGTTCCAGGAGTTGAAGTTAATATTTCAAGCAAATGCCCGGATTGAGAGATATGAAGTCTCCAATAAATTCTATAGCTGCAAGATGGAGGAGAATACTTCTGTCAGTGAACATATACTCAAAATGTCTGGGTATCATAATCACTTGACTCAACTGGGAGTTAATCTTCCTGATGATAGTGTCATTGACAGAGTTCTTCAATCACTGCCACCAAGCTACAAGAGCTTCGTGATGAACTATAACATGCAAGGGATGGATAAGACAATTCCCGAGCTCTTCGCAATGCTAAAGGCTGTGGAGGTAGAAATCAAGAAGGAGCATCAAGTGTTGATGGTCAATAAGACCGCCAGTTTCAAGAAAAAAGGCAAAGGGAAGAAGAAGGGGAACTTCAAGAAGAACAGTAAGCAAGTTACTGCTCAGGAGAAGAAACCCAAATCTGGACCTAATCTTGAAACTGAGTGCTTCTACTGCAAGCAGACTGGACACTAGAAGCGGAACTGCCCCAAGTATTTGGCGGATAAGAAGGATGGCAAGGTGAACAAAGGTATATGTGATATACATGTTATTGATGTGTACCTTACTAGAGCTCGCAGTAGCACCTGGGTATTTGATACTGGTTCTGTTGCTAACATTTGCAACTCGAAATAGGGACTACGGATTAAGCGAACACTGGCAAAGGACGAGATGACGATGCGCGTGGGAAATGGTTCCAAAGTCGTTGTGATCGCGGTCGGCACGCTACCTCTACATCTACCTTCGGGATTAGTTTTAGACCTAAATAATTGTTATTTGGTGCCAACGTTGAGCATGAACATTATATCTAGATCTTGTTTGATGCGAGACGGTTATTCATTTAAATCAGAGAATAATGGTTGTTCTATTTATATGAGTAATATCTTTTATGGTCATGCACCCTTGAAGAAAGGTCTATTTTTGATGAATCTCGATAGTAGTGTTACACATATTCATAATGTTGAAGCCAAAAGATGCAGAGTTGATAATGATAGTGCAACTTATTTATGGCACTGCCGTTTAGGTCATATCGGTGTAAAGCGCATGAAGAAACTCCATACTGATGGACTTTTGGAATCACTTGATTATGAATCACTTGGTACTTGCGAACCATGCCTCATGGGCAAGATGACCAAAACGCCGTTCTCCGGTACTATGGAGAGAGCAACGGATTCGTTGGAAATCATACATACAGATGTATGTGGTCCGATGAATATTGAGGCTCGTGGCGGATATCGTTATTTTCTCACCTTCACAGATGATTTAAGCAGATATGGGTATATCTACTTAATGAAACATAAGTCTGAAACATTTGAAAAGTTCAAAGAATTTCAGAGTGAAGTTGAAAATCATCGTAACAAGAAAATAAAATTTCTACGATCTGATCGTGGAGGAGAATATTTGAGTTACGAGTTTGGTCTACATTTGAAACAATGCAGAATAGTTTCGCAACTCACGCCACCCGGAACACCACAGCGTAATGGTGTGTCCGAACATCGTAATCGTACTTTACTAGATATGGTGCGATCTATGATGTCTCTTACAGATTTACCGCTATCGTTTTGGGGTTATGCTTTAGAGACGGCTGCATTCACGTTAAATAGGGCACCATCGAAATCCGTTGAGACGACGCCTTATGAACTGTGGTTTGGCAAGAAACCAAAGTTGTCGTTTCTGAAAGTTTGGGGCTGCGATGCTTATGTGAAAAAGCTTCAACCTGATAAGCTCGAACCCAAATCGGAGAAATGTGTCTTCATAAGATACCCAAAGGAAACTGTTGGGTACACCTTCTATCACAGATCCGAAGGCAAGACTTTCGTTGCTAAGAATGGATCCTTTCTAGAAAAGGAGTTTCTCTCGAAAGAAGTGAGTGGGAGGAAAGTAGAACTTGATGAGGTAACTATACCTGCTCCCTTATTGGAAAGTAGTACATCACAGAAACCGGTTTCTGTGACACCTACACCAATTAGTGAGGAAGCTAATGATAATGATCATGAAACTGTAGATCAGGTTACTACCGAACCTCGTAGATCAACCAGAACAAGATCCGCACCAGAGTGGTACGGTAATCCTGTTTTGGAAGTCATGCTACTAGATCATGATGAACCTACGAACTATGAAGAAGCGATGGTGAGCCCAGATTCCGCAAAATGGCTAGAAGCCATGAAATCTGAGATGGGATCCATGTATGAGAACAAAGTGTGGACTTTGGTTGACTTGCCCATTGATCAGCAAGCAATTGAGAATAAATGGATCTTCAAGAAGAAGACTGACGCTGACGGTAATGTTACTGTCTACAAAGCTCGACTTGTTGCAAAAGGTTTTCGACAAGTTCAAGGGATTGACTACGATGAGACCTTCTGACCCGTAGCGATGCTTAAGTCTGTCCGAATCATGTTAGCAATTGCCGCATTTTATGATTATGAAATTTGGCAAATGGATGATAAAACTGCATTCCTGAATGGATTTCTGGAAGAAGAGTTGTATATGATGCAGCCAGAAGGTTTTGTCGATCCAAAGGGAGCTAAGAAAGTGTGCAAGCTCAAGCGATACATTTATGGACTGGTGCAAGCCTCTCGGAGTTGGAATAAACACTTTGATAGTGTGATCAAAGCATTTGGTTTTGTACAGACTTTTGGAGAAGCCTGTATTTACAAGAAAGTGAGTGGGAGCTCTGTAGCATTTCTGATATTATATGTGGATGACATATTATTGATTGGAAATGATATAGAATTTTTGGATAGCATAAAGGGATATTTGAATAAGAGTTTTTCAATGAAAGACCTCGGTGAAGCTGCTTACATATTGGGCATTAAGATCTATAGAGATAGATCAAGACGCTTAATTGGACTTTCACAAAGCACATACCTTGACAAACTTTTGAAGAAGTTCAAAATGGATCAGGCAAAGAAAGGGTCCTTGCCTGTGTTACAAGGTGTGAAGTTGAGTAAGACTCAATGTCCGACCACCGCAGAAGATAGAGAGAAAATGAAAGATGTTCCCTATGCTTCAGCCATAGGCTCTATCATGTATGCAATGCTGTGTACCAGACCTGATGTGTGCCTTGCTATAAGTCTAGCAGGGAGGTACCAAAGTAATCCTGGAGTGGATCACTGGACAGCGGTTAAGATCATCCTAAAGTACCTGAAAAGTACTAAGGATATGTTTCTCATATATGGAGGTGACAAAGAGCTCATCGTAAATGGTTACGTTGATGCAAGCTTTGACACTGATCCGAACGATTCTAAATCGCAAACCGGATACGTGTTTATATTGAACGGTGGAGCTGTCAGTTGGTGCAGTTCTAAACAAAGCGTTGTGGCAGGATCTACATGTGAAGCGGAGTACATAGCTGCTTCGGAAGAAGCAAATGAATGAGTCTGGATGAAGGAGTCATATCCGATCTAGGTGTCATACCTAGTGCATCGGGTCCAATGAAAATATTTTGTGACAATACTGGTACAATTGCCTTGGCGAAGGAATCCAGATTTCACAAGAGAACCAAGCACATCAAGAGACGCTTCAATTCCATTTCGGATTTAGTCCAAGTGGGAGACATAGAAATTTGCAAGATACATACAGATCTGAATGTTGCAGACCCGCTGACTAAGCCTCTTCCACAAGCAAAACATGGTCAGCACCAAGGCTCCATGGGTGTTAGAATCATTACTGTGTAATCTAGATTATTGACTCTAGTGCAAGTGGGAGACTGAAGGAAATATGCCCTAGAGGCAATAATAAAGTTATTATTTATTTCCTTATATCATGATAAATGTTTATTATTCATGCTAGAATTGTATTAACCGGAAACATTATACATGTGTGAATACATAGACAAATAGAGTGTCACTAGTATGCCTCTACTTGACTAGCTCATTGATCAAAGATGGTTATGATTCCTAAACATAGACATGAGTTGTCATTTGATTAACGGGATCACATCATTAGGAGAATGATGTGATTGACTTGACCCATTCCATTAGCTTAGCACTTGATCGTTTAGTTTGTTGCTATTGCTTTCTTCATAACTTATACATGTTCCTATGACTATGAGATTATGCAACTCCCGTTTACCGGAAGAACACTTTGTGTGCTACCAAACGTCACAACGTAACTGGGTGATTATAAAGGTTCTCTACAGGTGTCTCCGAAGGTACTTGTTGGGTTGGCGTATTTCGAGATTAGGATTTATCACTCCGATTGTCGGAGAGGTATATCTGGGCCCTCTCGGTAATGCACACCATTTAAGCCTTGCAAGCATTGCAACTAATAAGTTAGTTGCGGGATGATGTATTACGGAACGTGTAAAGAGACTTGCCGTTAACGAGATTGAACTACGTATTGAGATACCGACGATCGAATCTAGGGCAAGTAACATACCGATGACAAAGGGAACAACGTATGTTGTTATGCGGTCTGACCGATAAAGATCTTCGTAGAATATGTGGGAGCCAATATGAGAATCCAGGTTCCGCTATTGGTTATTGATCAGAGACATGTATCGGTCATGTCTACATAGTTCTTGAACCCGTAGGGTCCGCACTCTTAAAGTTTTGGTGACAATTGTATTATGAGTTTATGTGATTTGATGTACCGAAGGTAGTTCGGAGTCCCGGATGAGATCGGGGACATGACAAGGAGTCTCGAAATGGTTGAGACGTAAAGATCGATATATTGAACGACTACATTCGGACATCGGAAAGGTTCCGAGTGATTCGGGTATTTTCGGGGGTACCGGGGAGTTACGGGAATACGAGGAAGAAGTAATGGGCCTCATGGGCCAAGTGGTGGAAGAGAGGAGGCAGGGCGCACGGCCCCCCTAGCCCAAACCGAATTGGACTAGGGGGCCGGCCCCCCTTTCCTTCTTTTCCTCCTTCTCCTTCCTTCTCCTTCTCCTCATTCCTTTCCTCCTCCTAGTAGGAGTAGGAAAGGGTAGTCCTACTCCTACTAGGAGGAGGACTCCGCCTCCTGGCGCGCCCATAGAGGGCCGGCCGGCCTCCCCCTTGCTCCTTTATATACAGGGGCAGGGGGGCACCTCTAGACACACAAGTTGATCAGTTGATCTCTCCCAGCCGTGTGCGGTGCCCCGCTCCATCATATTCCACCTCGGTCATATCGTAGCGGTGCTTAGGCAAAACCCTGCGTCGGTAGCAACATCATCACTGTCACCATGCCGTCGTGCTGACGGAACTCTCCCGTGAAGCTCTACTGGATCGGAGTTCGCGGGACATCATCGAGCTGAGCGTGTGCTGAACTCGGAGGTGCCGTGCGTTCGGTACTTGGATCGGTCGGATCGTGAAGACGTACGACTACATCAACCGCGTTGTGCTAACGCTTCCGCTTTCGGTCTACGAGGGTACGTGGACAACACTCTGCCCTCTCGTTGCTATGCATCACCATGATCTTGCGTGTGCGTAGTAATTTTTTTTGAAATTACTACGTTCCCCAACACACCCCCGCCGCCAAGTCGTTCTGGCCAATCGACGGCCGCCACGTCGTCACCGCCGCCTCTCTCCTCCACTCCCAGGCCGCCACCTGTCCAGTGCGCCGACTCCACTGCGCCGGTCTGCTGGGACCATCACGGACCCGCCCGGCCCGGTTCGTCTCCGCCGCCTCCCGCGGGCTCCCGCGTCCCGTGGAGCCTCGCGCCACCGTCCGCCGGGGCGCTTCGCCGCTGCCGCGTCGGTCGCCTCCCGCCGCCGCCCGCGGACCCGCTCGCCGCGCCGCCCGGATTCGTCTCCTGCTCCACCGACCGCCTTCCTCCTCGCCGCCGGCCGCCGCCTTCACCGCGCTCTGCCGCCGCTTCGCCTCCGCCGTAGAGCTCGCTGCGCCACCGCACCACGCCGCCGCCGCGGAGCGCCGTCGCCCGCGCCTCGCCCTCCACCGCGGCCATCCTCCGGCCATCTCCGTCGACTCCAGCGAGGTCCGGTGGATCGGGACGAGATCCACCGCCCCCTCCATCCAAACACGCCTCCCCTCGTCCCGATCTACTCCGTCCCGGAACCGCTCTGTCCCGCGTTGACTTTCGCAGAGGTATAATTTCGGCTAAGTCCCCAGATCCCAGTTTTATTTTGCATTTTTCATCATGTCATAACTCCGTCACCGTTGCTCCAATTCATGCGTGTAGCATATCAAAATGTTCGTCTCGACGAGTAAATCATTTCATCTCATTGCATCATTTTTATTTGAGCTCATCTTGATGCCCAAAATGCTGTTGGAAGAGGGCTATGTGATGATTATGTCAGCTTTGTATCAGCAAATGGCCTTTTGTCATTTTTGCCATGATTAATGTGTGCATGCTATGATCCTGAGCTCTACATGTGTTTTGTTATATGCCATGCCATCTTTACAGGGGTGTATGCCATGTATTTTTGTGATCTTTATGGTGACTAGCACAAGCATGCAAAGTAGCTTACTCGATGATGCTGATTTCAGGGACTTGGAATTTCACTAAGTCCTTGTCCTGATATTGTTTTTATGCCATATGTTCATGTTGTTTCCTAGTGATCCGTGCCTCTTTTGAGGATGACCAGTAAGGATGTTTTGTTAATATTGTTGTGCTCTATCCATCCATGTCTTTGTTTGCATTTATGGATCACCCTAGCTTGAGTCAATCGAGCTCTACTTTTGCTATAAATTGTTCCTGGTAGATTGTTGACTTGTTTAGCAATTTTGCCAAGCTTGTTGTTGTTGATCCGTGCATGCTATGTTGTTGTACTTGCCATGTATAGCTTCTATGACATGTCTTTTTGATGGGTGTATGCTTAGTTTGTCATGCCATGCCTTGTAGTGAGTGCATCGAGCTCGTAAACATGCCTACTTGTTAACTGTTTTGCATGCTCCAGTTTTTCACTAAGTCTGAATCTGTTTATGTTTTTGCTATGTTCACATGCTTGCAATTGTATTTTCTGATCCCTTTTGGCTCATGGTCACTAAGGGACTTTTGTTATATGCTTAGTGTAGCTTCATGCCATGCCTTGATTTCCCATGATATGTTCCTATAACATGTTGTTTCATTGCTCTAAACATTGCTTCCTGATGATAAATTCCTGACATGCTGTTAATTTCACCAAGTCTGAAACCAGTAATCTTTTGCACTTTTGCCATGCTTGTTTGAACCTGTTAATGAGTGAATTAGCCATAACTCAGTGTTCGTCTTTTGTCAAGCATCATGAGTGGATCCCTGCCATGTATTTTGTTGCCATGTTTGAGTGCTGTAGCATATTTATCTTGATGCATTTAGCTGGCTACTTGCTGTTTATCGCATACCGGTGCCATATTTGTTTTGCTTGCCATTTCCAATCCGTGCATCCGATTCCGGTGATCCTTATATCAATTTCAACCGAAATCAACTCCCCTTTCCAGTGGCACTCTTGGATTTCCATGTTGAGGCCAGGTTCAATCATTCCTGTCCAAATCATGCATATGCATCGCATACCGCATCCCGCATATCATGCCATGTTCATGTGTGGTTTGTTTACTATGTTGTGTGCTTCTTTCCGGTGTTGCTTCTTCGGGTTGGTTCCGATAACGTCGCGTTTGTGAGGAACCATTCGACTACGTCCGTTTGTCTTCTTCATGGACTCGGTCTTCTTCCTTGCGGGATTTCAGGCAAGATGAGCATACCCTCGAAATCACTTCTATCTTTGCTTGCTAGATGCTCGCTCTTTTGCTATGCCTATGCTGCGATACCTACCACTTGCTTATCATGCCTCCCATATTGTTAAGCCAAGCCTCTAACCCACCTTGCCTAGCAAACCGTTTTCTGGCTATGTTACCGCTTTGCTCAGCCCCTCTTATAGCATTGTTAGTTGCAGGTGAAGATTGGAGCTTGTACCATGTTTGGAACATGGATATTTTGTTGGGATATCACAATATCTCTTATTTTAATTAATGCATCTATATACTTGGTAAAGGGTGGAAGGCTCGGCCTTATGCCTGCTGTTTTGTTCCACTCTTGCCGCCCTAGTTTCCGTCATATCGGTGTTATGTTCCGGGATTTTGCGTTCCTTACACGGTTGGGTTATAATGGTAACCCCTTGACAATTCGCCTTGAATAAAACTCCTCCAGCAATGCCCAACATTGGTTTTACCATTCGCCACCTAGCCTTTTCTTTCCCTTGGGTTCTACAGACTCAAGGGTCATCTTTATTTAAACCCCCCTGGGCCAGTGCTCCTCTGAGTGTTGGTCCGACCGAATAGACTGCGAGGCCACCTCGGGGCAACTTGAGGGTTGGTTTTACTCGTAGGATGTCTCATCTGAGTGTGCCCTGAGAACGAGATATGTGCAGCTCCTATCGGGATTTGTCGGCACATTCGGGCGGTGTTGCTGGACTTGTTTTACCATTGTCGAGGATGTCTTGTAACCGGGATGCCGAGTCTGATCGGATTGTCTTGGGAGAAGGAATATCCTTCGTTGACCGTGAGAGCTTGTGATGGGCTAAGTTGGGACACCCCTGCAGAGATTTGAACTTTCGAAAGCCGTGCCCGCGGTTATGGGCAAATGGGAATTTGTTAATGTCCGGTTGTAGAAAACCTGAAGTTTACCTTAATTAAAATACATCAACCGCGTGTGTAACCGTGATGGTCTCTTCTCGGCGGAGTCCAGGAAGTGAACACGGTGTTGGAGTTATGCTTGACGTAGGTTGTTCTAGGATCACTTCTTGATCATAGTTTCTCGACCGTGCTTTTGCCTTCTCTTCTCGCTCTCATTTGCGTATGTTAGCCACCAAATATGCTAGTCGCTTGCTGCAGCTCCACCACATAACTTTTACCCTTCCTATAAGCTTAAATAGTCTTGATCGCGAGGGTGTGAGATTGCTGAGTCCCCGTGACTCACAGATACTTCCAAAACCAGCTTGCAGGTGCCGATAATACCGTGCAGGTGACGTAACCAAGCTCAAGGAGGAGCTCGATGAAGATCTTGTCCTTTGTGTTGCTTCATTCTAGTTGATCAGTAGTGGACCCCAGTTGGGGTAGATCGGGGATCTGTGTAGCATTTTGGGTAGTCTTCTTTTATTTTGGCTCCGTAGTCGGGCCTTGATTGTAACTGGTTGATGTAATGCTTTATTCATGTATTGTGTGAAGTGGCGATTGTAAGCCAACTATGTATCTCTTTTCCCTTATGTATTACATGGGTTGTGTGAAGATTACCTCACTTGCGACATTGCTTTCAATGCAGTTATGCCTCTAAGTCGTGCTTCGCCACGTGGGAGATATAGCCGCATCAAGGGCGTTACAATCTCCCAGGCAACGATGCCAGAAATTTTACCTGCTACCTCTTGAGCTTGCGTTGTTTTTTCCCTTGAAGAGGAAAGGGTGATGCAGCAAAGTAGAGTAAGTATTTCCCTCAGTTTTGAGAACCAAGGTATCAATCCAGTAGGAGACAACGCTCAAGTCACCGAATACCTGCACAAACAAACACCAACTTGCACCCAACGAGATAAAGGGGTTGTCAATCCCTTCACGGTTATTTGCGAAGTGAGATCTGATAGAGATGGATAAACGGTAAAGTAATATTTTTGGTATTTTTGGTTTATGGAACGAAAAGTAAAGGATTGCAAAGGAAGTAAATAGGAAACTAAAATAGTAGATCGAAAACTTATATGATGGAAAATAGAAGATTATATGATGGAAAATAGACCCAAGGGCCATATGTTTCACTAGAGGCTTCTCTCAAGATAGAAAGTATTACGGTGGGTGAACAAATTACTGTCGAGCAATTGATAGAAAAGCGCAAAGTTATGAAGATATCTAAGGCAATGATCATGAATATAGGCATCATGTCTGTATCAAGTAGACCGACTCCTACCTGCATCTACTACTATTACTCCACACATCGATCGACTCCTGCCTGCATCTAGAGTATTAAGTTCACAGAATAGAGTAATGCATTAAGTAAGATGACATGATGTAGCGGGATAAAATCAAGCAGTATGATGAAAACCCCATCTTGTTATCCTCGATGGCAACAATACAATACGTGTCGGTTCCCCTTCTGTCACTGGGATCAAGCACCGCAAGATTGAACCCCAAGTTAAGCACTTCTCACATTGCAACAAAAACCAATCTAGTTGGCCAAACCAAATCGATAGTTCGAAGAGACTTGCAAAGATATCAAATCATGCATATAAGAATTCAGAGGAGATTCATATAATATTCATAATAAGCTGATCATAAATCCACAACTCATTGGATCTCGGCAAACACACCGCAAAAGAGTATTACATCGAGTAGATCTCCAAGAACATCGAGGAGAACATGGTATTGAGAATATAAGAGAGAGAAGAAGCCATCTAGCTACTAGCTATGGACCCGTAGGTCTGTGGTAAAATACTCACGCTTCATCAGAGAGGCAATGGTGTTGATATAGAAGCACTCCGTGATCGAATCCCCCTCCGACAGGACGCCGAAAAAGGCCCCTAGATGGGATCTCACGAGTACAGAAGGTTGCGGCGGTGGAAAATTGTTTTCGTGGCTCTCCTGGTTGGTTTGGGAATATTTGAGAATATATAGGCGGAAGAAATAGGTCGGTGGAGTCACGAGGGGCCCACAAGGGTGGGGGGCGCGCCCTACCCCCTGGGCGCGCCTCCGTCCTTGTGGCTACCTTGTGGCTTTCGTGACGTGTACTCCAAGTCCTCTAGATGTCTTTTGGCCCAAGAAAAATCATCGCAAAAGTTTTATTTCGTTTGGAGTCGTTTGATATTCCTTTTCTACGAAACTATAAAACAAGGAAAAAAACAGGAACTGGCACTGGGCTTTAGTTTTATAGGTTAGTCCAAAAAATATTATAAAATAGCATAATAATGCATATAAAACATCCAAAAAAGATAATATAATAGCATGGAACAATAAAAAATTATAGATATGTTGGAGACGTATGAGGGACCCCTTTTCCCATATTACTAACACATATGATCATGAAAGTGTTCCGGGAAGTCCCATGAGTGTCTCAGTGATGCCATAAATCTTTCGAAAGTGCCCGGGAAGGTCCCAAGAGGTCACCAAAGACTCTGGAAGCTTCCGGAATGGTCTGGATCCTTTTAGGTGGGTCCTAGTGGCAGCCCCCTATCCTTGGGGGCAAGGCATGACATGGGCCCATAAGTGGGCGCACGAAGGAGTCCTTGGGGGCAAGACACCCATGTGGAGTCCTAGGAGGACTCCCCTCCTAGGTTTGGCTGACCCTAGGGAAGGCCCGTTCGCCAAGTCAGCCGCCCCTCCTTGGCCGCCACCTATAAATATGTGGTACTGAGAGAGGGGGATAGAGAGACACAAGTCCCTTGAGTCCCCTCCCCTGTCGCCCTACACCCTGGTTCCTCTCCCGTCTAGGCTTGATCCAGATTCTACACTACTAGGTTGCCCTCTCCCTCTAGTTCTTCAGGTCGTTCCTTGTGTTGGTCGACAGAGTGGTGGAATACATCTAGATTGGTACCTATGGATACCAAGGAGGTGTTGTCTTATTCAATACTAGACCAATCGATTGTCTTGGAGATATTCTCATGTTTGAGAGTTATAACCAAGTTGCAGGAATTTGTGAATCATCATCGACTCTTCTTCCTATAATTCTATTGTGTTAATCGTTGGCGAGATGCTCGTTACTGTAACCTATCTTGGGATGACCATGTGTGTAATTTTTTTGTTGCTTAGTACACACCCTAAAAAATGTGGGCCAAATATAAAGAAAGTATACTGGTGGAGGAGATATGAACAAAGAGGAACAAAATCAATGGGAACGTGAAGGGGGTTCACAAAATATAATGATTTTGAGTATGTTATATCTATATAACTTTTATCTTCCAAGCAAGTCATAATCAATAGCTTAAGGCTGTGTGAATTGAAAAATTAACATAGGGAAAGGATACACTTGAATATTTATGGAAAATGTGTATTAGATGGTAGTATTAGCTTGGTTCCTAGGCTGCTATATGCATCTAATGAAGTGAAATTGTAGGATGCAAAAAAACATATCAACATGGCTACCATCACGTAAACCATTAATGCGAGGAAATAATATTGCATTCAATAAATTAAAATTAATTGGTTATTTGTTCTTCCAAAGATTAAATTTTAGGAAAACTCCAGGCATATTGTGATAGTTTGTAAATGTGTATTATGTGGTAAATTCCATCAAATTTTGATAAAATATGCTGGTGAACATAGTGTGGAAGTGTGCATATCCTTGTCATGGTCTTCCCAAGAAGGGTAATTGCTGAAATTGGTAAGAGAATAAATCAAGTAGGGCTACCAATCTTACCAAAAGTTCTTCCAATCCTCATTTGATTATGAAGATATGAAAAATAAATGTTTTGACCTACATTTATTGAGGGGGAAGTGCGGTGTGTTAGATTACGTGTCGATCACTAGGGGTGGCTTGATAAGTGTTTTGCATCTCCAGCTCACTTAAAAGGTGTCATATTATTTACTTGGCCAGAGGAATAAATGTTTGACCTGGGTGTACATAGAGGGGAAATATTAGTTTGTAGACTACGTGATTGAGAACTAGCGGTGGCATGACACATGTTGGGAGTTCCCACATTCCTTTGGCAAGTGTCATATTTTTTATGACACTTGGCAAGACAGTGTGGAGATAATATGACACTTGGATAACAAAGTCCAACACATGTCATGCCACCCCTATCAAACAAACATGTAGTCTACCTCATGGTTCTTTCCCCTCTATAAAAGTAGGCTGAACGTCTATTCTTCATCATCAAATGTGGATTGGAAGAACTTTAGGTAAGATTACTGGCCCCCCTTAATTTCTTATTTAGCCAGTTTTAGCAAATACGCACATTTCTTGGGAAGACTACAACCAATATATGCATACTTCCACACTACGGACACCATACCTTATTAGCTCTTTTGGCACTTTATAACATACATATATGCATACTTCCACACTATGATGACCAATATATTCATACTTCCACACTATGGCCATCCCTATGAAACCAATATAAGTATACTTCCACACTACAACCAATATATACTATCAAAATAGCCCAATGTTTTCCCAAATTTTACACTTTTGAAGATGAAGAATAACCAAGTTCTTATAAGAATATTGTTTCTCATAGCAATGGATTACATGGTCGTAGCCATGTTGATATGTTTCTTATGTGCATCTGGCGATCTCCCTTCAGTAGATGCATATGGAGACATGGGAACCAATGGGACGGTAATACTACAGTCCAATATATATTTTCTATAAATTTTCAAGAGCTATCCTTTCCCTAGGTTAATTCTTCTATTCAGTAAGGTTTAGGATATGGATCATGACTAGCATTTTCTCTTTATGCAAAGTCTCTAGGTGTTTTTCGTAAAGGGGTTGCTACTTTCTAAAAGTGAACTAATGCCATCGTGCCAAAAAACTGTTTTAAGAAAAACAAGATACACAATTGCACAATTATAATTTTTGAACGATGTACATTGCAGAATAGTACATGCACCTGCAAAATTTGAAGACCGAATCAATCCATTCACCTTCTTAAAAGAAATAATGGATGAAAGGCTCTCATTAAATAAATATAATTTGTTTTACCAACTCTCTATATACATTTCAAACGAAATTTTGTGGGTGCACTTCTTATTTCACACATTGCATCTTTTTAAAACACGCACATGACCATATGATCCCTTCATGCTTTCAAATTTGAACAAACTAAATGTCAGTTCAACCTAAGTTGTTTCTACAAACCGACTCGCCTCACCTAAACTACCTTATGGGTACTACATTTAATCTATGTGAACAGAATTTACAAACAATAGAAAGTACAGATACCTCGAGGAACTAAAGTAGGAGAAAAATTGCTTGGAATTATCAAAACAATTCTTGAGCTTATGGGGAGTAAAATGATTTTTTATTGTGCATGTTTTCTAATATAATTACTTAGAGTATGTTTGTTATGCATGCGAGTCATCTTTGTTGGAAGTTTGGAATAATACTCTCCCAGTTGTCCAACACCTGGACGTTTTAAATAAGTGATAAATAAATATACTTATATGTCTATAACTATTCAGATAGGATACATAAAACTTATATGTGTAGGCCTGTCCCAAATAGCACTACCATCTAGTATTATTGATCATAAATACAATAAAGTAAAATTGTGGGTCAAAGTTAGATCTTGTCCCTATGATTTACTTCACATAGTTTATGTTGTTTCACCCATTTGTTGAAAAGCAAGTGACAATATTGCTATTCTCTTGACAGTTTTTAACATCACCAAGATCAGCACTGTTTGTGTTAGCTGGGAGGAATAAATACAAAGGCAACAATGATGTCAATCATGTAAAGCATTCCTCAATGTCCTCTATTCTAGTCTTTTTGTTTTTGGTCTATTTAATGATGACATTTTACATTTATCCAAAACAAGGGGTCAACTTTGGCCTCGCAATGGGTTATAGATACTAGATCTGCATTTTGTTTTGAGCCTCTTTATAATTCTAAAGATTTTAATACTCCCTTTGACTCGAATTAATGATGTTGTATAGAGGTTGCGTCAATTAATTCAGACGGAGGGAGTATAAAGGTTGGAGGGTTTTCTTCTTTGGAAATCTCACTAAATATATAATTTAATTGGAGGGAGTATTCCATAGAAAAATTCTAGGTATTTGCTACTACCTCTTTTTTCACAATCCAATATATTGAAAGAGTATAAGTTTCGTGTATTGTAACCCTTATTTTGCATAATTTTTTCTACGATATATGTTTTTAGAACCTAGTAAAACTTAGAAGTCCTTATGCACAACTCATATGTCTATGCTATATGAGGACGATATATGCTCAATCTCATATTGTTGCTATATATTATTTAATATGAACCTAGTAAACCTTACCAGTCCTTAGTACAAAGTTAGTATAACTTTGTACTAAACCAACGTCAATTAATATGGATCGGAGGGAGCAGCAATATTTCTACGAGGACCAAAATAATAAAGTAGTAGTAGTCTATGATAATACATCCTGAGTGCTAAATATCATGAACCAGTATCATATTGTCACTTCATTCATTCCATTGTAAAATCGCAATACAACATTGGGCTATGATCTATTTCTTATTAACTATTGACATTTGACTCACTATGATACTGTATCATAGTATGATACTAGAATCTTTTTCACATTCTTAATTGTAGTGCCACATCATTTTTTTCTTAGGTGATAGTGCATGATACTCTTAGGGTATTTTGAACTGTCAGAGGTCTAAGAGTGTAGTATTTATTTTCCAATAGCCAAATGTATTATCATCTATATGAGCTAACAAGCCTATTTACTTTATTTTTCGTTACTAGATAGCTGGATGGGGCACCAGGCTGAGCAGCTACGGCACGCGAGTTAAAATAGGTATATGGAGTTCACAAGGACAACATCATTCCCAAGAATCTGGGGCATCAATATATATCAGCAGTATTGATCTAGATCGGTCCTCCTTTAGTTCTATCGAAGCTGGATTTCATGTAATTGTAAACATTTGCAAATATTATTTTCAACATCATTATGAACTCAAGCACTACCAGAAAATAAACACTTGCAACTATGGTTGATGTAGGTACTTCCCGAGTTATATAATAATAATAATGTCCATTTCTTTATACGATGGACCGTAAGTCTATATTAATTTATTATTATCAGGGTAAATGTAAATGGTGTCGTTTGCATATATTTAATAATATTACAATTCATTTTTCATCCTACAGAAAGACAATTACAAATCAACGGGCTGTTATAATTTGGACTGCCCCGGTTTTGTGCCTGCTAGTGGAGCTGCACTTGTTCCAGGCCAAGCTGTTGCTCCTCCCTCAACCTACGACAGGGACGATCGCTACATAACAATTAGCATGCACACTGTATGCCCTTGTACTACTACTCTCATAATCTCAGTTTGTCTACCATGTAGAATATGAGAGTTTTATTTTTGTTCATGAAATCTGAATGTGTAGGCAAATATTTTCCCAACATAAAAATTCCATCGCCTGTTGTTGCCAATGAAATTGAAAATTATTGAAGTAATATGAACATGCAACAAATCCAGTTCTAAAATACCCTATAGTACATTCAACGTATTTTTACATAGTATAAATTGATGAAGTATGTGTGTGATTTATAAATATAGTCATAGTTATAGCTTATTCCACACAACCACTAAAATCCATGACATGGCAATTATTTTAGGGTGTATTAGGGCATATTAATCTTGAATTGATCTAGCGAAATAACATGTACATGTACCCTTTGGTCTTACCACAGGACGTACCTCACCATAATATAGGGAAAATCCAGAAAACAAATTCAAACATTCATGCAACACATATTTAGCCAGAGCACATAGCTGTTACTGTTACTTGTGACTCGTGTATGATATATATATATATATATACTGTGGCGAATCTGAACCCGGGCTCAGCTGCACCCCCGCTCACGGGAAAAATCAAAACAAATACAAAAAAAATTCAAAAAATTCTATTTTTTTTGTGTGATAGATAATTAGATGCGTGAGGTTCTCTGAAAAATTCAACTCATTTGGACATTTGAGCAAGTCTGTGCAAAAAAGACAAAATCGGGGTCTGTAAAAAAGTTTACTGTTCACAAACTGTTTTGACCCGATTTGTCTTTTTTGCCGAGACCTACTCAGATATCCAAATGAATTGAAATTTGGAGCGGACCTCACGCATCAAATTATCTACGACACAATTTTTTTTAGATTTTTTTGAATTTTTCTAGTATTTGTTTTGAATTTTTTGCTGACCGGGAGCAGCTGAGCCCGGGCTCCAGGATGAATTATCGTGTGTATATATATATAGACACACTATACTTAAAAAGAACGTAAGGTTCTATGTTTCACTTTTGTTCCCACCACCTCTTCGTTCAACCTTCCCCGTATGATAGTCAATCACTTTAATTTACTTACCTTTTGAACCAATTACACTTTAATTTACTTACCAAACGTCTCATTAAACTATAAGGTAAATCAAGGGCAGAATTTGATAAATATTTATTTACACAATCACAATAATATAGACAGGTAAAGCACAAGCTAACATACTAAAATATTTGTATCAGTTGCGACACATGGGCATTATCCTAGTAAATAAGTAAATATGGTACAAAGTGTATTAAAGCCACCACAATTAATATGGAGCAGAGGGAGTAGCTTCTTTAGTGAATACGTAATTATTGTTGAAAAACATATTATTTTACTATGGAATTCCTTTTTCCACACATCAATAGTTTTTTAGTACCATATTACTCTCTATGTGCATCCTAGAAAATTTCAGTACAAGGGTATTGATTTGTCGACGGATTACTGATCATTTGTTTTTATCATTTTCCGTAACTCATAGGATCCAAACACGAGAGATTGGGTGTTGTATCGAGATGACTTGCGTAAACCTCAATTTTTGGGGCACTTTCCAAAAGAGCTTTGTCCTAAACTGTATGGTATAGCTCCCGGAGTAGCGTGGATTGGATTTGTTAAGGATAGGGATCAAGGTGGTCCCGCAATGGGTAGTGGTCATTTTCCAGAAGAAGGCCAAAGGAAAGCAGCATACTTCAAGAATATCAAGCTCTTTGATTCCAAAGCTAATGTGTATGATCCGAGTGGCTTGGTTACACTTGTCACCAGGCCAAACTGTTACAAGGTAAGTGAGCTTATGCATGCTAGAAAGGACGGATATATGTTTTACTATGGAGGTCCAGCTGGTTGTATTGGTTGAGTGTATCAGTTCTCAGATATAATAAAAATGATAAAATGTGTAATTTAGGTATGAAATGTGGACTCAAACCCTTTTCTACAGGGCACAACATGTCAGCAGTAGTAAAATACTCTCTCTGTCTCATGATATAAGAGCGTTTTGAAACTACAAAACGCTCTTATATTATGGAATGGAGTGAGTAACTGGCAAGAGCTAGCATGACTTAGTAGCTAAACAAATACCAGTACGTAAGCAATGAG
The DNA here is from genome assembly GCF_003073215.2 of Triticum urartu. NCBI lineage: Eukaryota > Viridiplantae > Streptophyta > Magnoliopsida > Poales > Poaceae > Triticum > Triticum urartu. Next base: position 83,621,312 of record NC_053026.1, read on the forward strand.
ACGACAATAGTTGGTAAGTAAAGGAGCAGCACACCACCATTTGTAAATCAAGCCATCCAGCCTGAAATCAAAGGAAAGTAGTACTAGTAGAGCTGAGAGAGGACGTCCTGGACGCAGCGATATCTGAATGCAGATATCCAGCCGCACGGCCAGGCGAGGTGATCAGTGCACTGAACGTTTGTGAAAATGGCAAAAGGCACCATACATCGTTGCAGATGCGTGAATACCGTGTCCACAGTTAGCTAGGTGGGCTCGGCCAGGGCTGCACATATGACGAAAAGGATAGGCGTGCATGGCTGTACTTTTTTCCTAGTCGTGTCGTTCGAGCAGTGAGGCCTGAAGTTGGCACTGCTGCTTTCCGCCAACTTGACACCTCATTTGCAATTTCAAAAAAGTGTACTGGGAGTGGGTATCTCATGTTTATTTCTGGGTGTTGTATTGCGACTTATTTGGACTTGAAATCTGTATTTCTAAGCTATATGTGCCAGCTTTGATTTAATTATAGTCCTCTGTTAGCTTTGTTCGTGACAGTGGTGTGCCATCCGATAATTTGAACAACTTGGAAAATGATCGCTTTTGAGGACTTGTGTTTTTATCAAGGTTGGTAGGGAAAACTTATGATCTGCGTGGACTTGGGCATCCATTGACGACGGCTGCGCATGGCAGGGCTGCTGCTGCGTGCTGCGATGTTACGTGATAAAATGAATTAAGGGCCCGTGCCCCGTGTTAGTCAGAACATACTGTCAAATTGGTTCTTTGAATACGCAATACGCTGAGAACCGAAAACCAATGTCCAGCTATACTCTTACTAGCATGTTATCCTAATGCGAATCGCAAAGGAACACATGCCATCGATGCAGTGCGTTCAGATGCCGCTGCGTCCAGTGCTGCACTTCTCTAGTAGAGCTCCTCCTTTGCAAGTGTAGACTGAACTGCATCCAGAAATAAGAGAAGAAGGTCTCTACATGGCTCCTTAGAGATCAGTGACTCTCGGCCGTTGGATCTTTTCCCTTGATGCGTTTTCGTCCGTTGGATCGACATCTGGAGGAAGCTGAGCCGTTGGATCTGAGACGATCACTGCTGGAATGAATAGTAATGGCAACAAAATGTAAATACCATGCCCTCACCAGGGCATTTCGGTCATTTCGCATGGTGGGGGTATAAAAGGGGGCCGCTCATTTGACGGAGACCTAGCCGCCTCCTCCCTCGCTCGCTCCTGCAGCCGCCTCCCTCCCTCCCTCCCACGCATAGATAGGACGAGCCTTGCATATACATAAAAAGAAAATCTTGCTGTGGGTCTCAAGTTTCCTTTTTGGGGTTTGCACCCAAATCCCAAATCTTGCAGTTTCTTTCGAACCCCATGTTTGTGCATGTCTAATTTTTAGGAAAGATTTGCCCATTACATTGTGTAATACTATCTGTTATACAGGTGTTTCTGAATTAGTATACTCTATTTTGATAAGCCAAGAAAAAATAATCCAAGAGGTCCGGATATTTATGGGAAGTGGATCTCATGTTCCTTCTTCTGTTTCTTCTTCTTTTTGAACAATCAAAGACAGTAGAAAAGGCTCCTACTGACATATTTTTATATAACACAACAAGGTTACAAGATATCCACCATCCATGGTATTAGTGTCATTTTCGGCCCCTAACTTTGGGAGGCCTACTAACACTTTACATGTGGATGTGGTGGTGAGTACATGGGGTATCAAAAGTGTTTAATTTACAGAAGCTACAAAGTTTTGTATTGGCGCCACTAGGGAAGCTTTGACCCTATGAGTGAGTAGGATCAGGTCTGACTTGAGTCTTCTTTTCCAGGAATGGAGGATTCTTCTGTTTCTTCTTGCTGAAAGGAGGATTTTTTTTCTCAGGCTACTGTGGCTGCTTTCTGGTTCTTTGTTCCTTGAATTTTGATTTCTCCGTTCCCTCTTTCCTCTTCTTCTTTCGATCTTCCTATGTGCAAAATAAATTTAGGATGTTGCCTGATTGACTATATGTTGTATGAATTAAAATACAAAGTCGATTTTAAAACTGTCGGTTATTCATATGGCATTAGTTAGATAAACAAACATGTTATTATGTATCCATTAGACAAATAAGTTTTGCTAAACTTGGCATGCAGAACAACGGTACCAGAGAAACGTTCTTTTAATTCTAATAGCGATAGTGCCAGGTGGATCTGCCTATTTTTTCTATAGTCTAGGTGAAAGTGAAGAAGTGCATAACTTAGTTGGCACATGGATGTAGCCCCGTATGGTGAAATTGTTGCCCTCGCATGCACAGTCTTCATCTCTGATTGCATGTCGTCTTTTAGGAGCACAGGACACGACATAAGAAAGTCAATAATATTGATTACTAAAATTTGGATGGTTAGAGCCTAACTGAATTAGTAGAATGTAGCCCTTCTAATATGGATGGGCATATTATACAAATAAGGATCAACATTTGACTTGGTGCTATAGAATAAGAATGGTACCAAGAAATTGGTGAATATGTGATAAAAGCTACTCCCTCCATTCCATCTTAAGTGGCGTTGATTTAGTACTAAATTAGCAACACTTAATATGGAACAGAGGTGATTTAGAAAACCAGTCTATACTATTGCATCTAATCAATGACCGAAAGATTAAAAAAACCAGCCTACACTATTGCTTTTAAAAAAATAGGCTGTTTACCAAAGTTATTATCTAAGATGTGATCAATGCCCAAGTTACTATCTAAGATGTAATCAATGCTTTATTTTGGGTCTGACTGAGTCAAAGATAATAGTGCATCAAGCTTTATGTGGTTTGCTATCTAAGATGTATGGAAAATAGGGTACTTGGACCATTTTGGGTTGGCCCTGTATGTGGTTTGCTTACTCAATATTGACCTCACTGCCACTATGCTTGCTTCTGAAACTCTTTAGCACAGAACTATATGCTCTGTTGCTCTTAATAATCAGGCTAAATGCTTTTGCTTTGTACCGAACTTTATGCCCTGCTGCACTTGCTAAATCCTTCTGCTTAATCGTTTGCATTTGAACAAAGGTCTACTATTCTTACTCATTTGACGCCTAATTTATATGGTTTGCACCATTGTATGCCATTGAAGAACCATATGAATAAGTTATCTTGGACTACTACTATGATTTTCCTTTGGTGTATCATGCTATCTTTTGAACAGAGGGATACAACTCTTACTCATTTTCCACCTAATTTATATGGATCACTGATTTATATGTTTCTTTATGGCATAGCAGAAATGTCCTGCTATGAACCAATCCCTAATTTATATGGTTTTTCTATGCTATCTTTTGAAGTAGGCGAAGGCGTCTGTCTGAAAGAAAGTGCTATGCTTTGGTGTTGTTATAGGTTCAAGAGGGGGCTGAAGAGGAAACCATTGGTTTTTAGAATATCACAAAAATGTTCAGTTTTAGTGTCTAGTTCACTGCCAATTCTCTTACTGCTTTTGTCGTGACCATGCAAATCAATTATCCTATGGATTGACTATGCCTTGCTTACCTTGCATTGGGTTTATTTTCCTGTTTGTGATATAGTAAACTCATCTATCATGGATGGTTACTTTGATTTTTTAGATGTAAATAGTTTCTCAAACCTTCCTACTAACTTCATCATTACCTGCTTAATTACAACGTTTGGACCGGCACCTTCGCACCAAGGCGCACAGCCGGCTCGCCGCAAGTATACCTACGCCGCCGCCTCCCCAGGGGGCTGTAAGGTGAAGTGGACGGCCGAGGAGAAGCCGCACGGCGGGACCGGGCTCTCAAGTGGGAGGCGGAGCTCGCCTCCCCCCAACGACGTCAGCTTTGATCACAAGTGGAAGTGGGAGCCCAAGCCCAAGCCCGGTGCCGCCGGCAAGGCCAAGACCAAGCTCGAGGAAGCCAGTGAGGATGAGAAGAATAAGCCGGCAAGGAAGTGCACGCAGATCGAGGAGGTCCTCGCCGGCTGCGACGCCATCCGCAAGGTACTCAGTACAAAAGATGAACTTTTTTGGGGGGTTTCTAGTAGATTTCCGACTGGTTACAGTAGTTTAAAGACTGCAGTGGAATTTCAATATAATGCCAAGTCAACTTACTCAAAGTTTGCATACTGCCAAGTTAATTTACTCCATTCTTAAATGAATACTGCTAAGTTCCACAGATGCATGAGTAGATTTAAGAGAAAGATTGCAGTAGCTTAAAATGGAACTTCACTTCACTGTTTTGGAATATTCAGTAGCTCAAAGATTGCAGTAGATTTTGACTTGGTGCGGTACTGAAACTTGCCTTGTTAGATTGTTAACTTGCTTTTATACTTTCTTTATTGTGTTAATTTTGTGGAGTATTGTATCTCATGCTTAGTGCTGCACCAAGATTCAGTATCTTGAACTACTCCAGTATTGCTTGAACTACTCCAGGAGATCATCTTAATTCTATTAATTCTATGGAGTAGTTTCAGTAGTTTTACAGCAGCAATACTCTTGCCTGCATATCCTTTTATAAAACAATTATTTTATCCTTGACTTTCCTCTACAGGATGATGACTATCTAATGGTGATTCCCTATTCCCACATTTTTTGCCCTCATGTTGCAAGCTCTAAAGCTGCCCCTGCAATTTACCATCACAAGACATGTCTGGGCAGCAAGTCTCCTGTGACGGTTACTTTTAATTCGTCGTTACAATTATTTGATGGTTTGCTTGTTCCAACCTCGATATCTGCCTTTAGATTCCCGTTGTTGTCTTTGTAGTGGAAGGTACAACTTGGTGGTATGTTGCTATTTTCACTTTGTTCTGAACAAGGCATGTATAGATTTCAGATTTTAATTCCTATCTCTCTGTCGTAAAAAGTAATGTATGGTCCTGTGTTTTACCTCTAGTTGTATGAAAGCACCGAGCTTGATTCTGTCTTTTAACCTGATGTTCATCTTCAGTCCCATTATGTTTTTCTTCTAACACAATTGGTTGTCTACATATGCTATTCCTGGGCTCTTACCGACAAATTGTTACATGTTTTGTCTAAATGTTCTGACCGGCACCCTCGCGCCACGGCGCGAACCCGATCTAGTGTTTATGCACCTGTTACACTTCCTCGGCTAGATACTCTCTTCTCCTCGTCTAATACTGGCAAAGCTACATAGCTAGTAGTTTATGCTAACAATTGGCATCCAAGGCTTATTAAGGGACCATGACAAGAGTTGGGGGGCAACAACTTCAGCCTCAGGCGGCTCTAAGACGTCGCCGCTGCAGTGACATCGCTCATCAAGTCACCGGTGTAGTAGGACATGGCGTGGCACGGGCGGTGAGTCATGGTAAGGGAGACCGTGCGCGAGATCGGCGGTGGTAGCAACACCAACCTCTCCTTCCCGATGATCACCTGCACCAACTACATCAACTAGGGGTTGTTGATGGAGGAGAACCTGCAAGCGGCATGAGGCGTGGGCTTCGATCAAAACCCATCACCTCGACAACTATTGTGTGTGGGAGGAAACGCGCAATGGCTATGGGCAAAGTTCGAGACCACTGTCTTCAAGGATGGCGAGCGGGCCGATGACTTCGCCATCGTCAGCTGATCTGACAGGGCCGCACCATCCTCGCCCGTGTTTCTCCCCTGTTGGGAGCCCACTATCTTCGTCATATCCTCTTGTCTCACAGGGATGGTGGCGGGCCTAGACAGACATGGATGGGCCAAACAATCCCGTCTTTTCATCATTGTAGTGCATGCCTCTCCCTGACAGTGATTGCACCCATGCAGTGCCGCCACGGACTGACCCTCTGCTACATATAAATTACGTTGGGATTTTCCCCGAAGAGAAGAGGTGAAGCAGTACAATAGAGATAAGTATTTCACTCAGTGAGAACTAAGGTTATCGAACCAATACGAGAACCACGCAAACTCTCGTCTTTAGCACCTACGCACACAAAAGCAAATACTTGCACCCAACGTGGGCAAGAGGGTTGTCAATCCCCTTGAATTCGTTATTTGCAAGGATTAATTCTAATAGTGATAGATAGATAAAAAGAAAAGTAAAATAAAAGGTATAAAATTGCAGCAAGGTATTTTTAGTTTTAATAATATGATAAAAGTAGACCCGGGGGCCATAGTTTTCACTAGAGGCTTCTCTCTCGAAACAATAACATACAGTGGGTAAACAAACAACTGTTGGGCAACTGATAGAAAAGCGCATAGATATGACATATTCATGGCAATGATTATGTATACAGGCATCACGTACGTGACAATTAGACCGACTCCTGCCGACATTTACTACTATTACTCCACCAACCGACCGCTATCTAACATGCATATATGGTATTAAGTTCATGATAAACAGAGTAACATCTTAAGCAAGATGATATGATGTAGACAAAGTATACTCAAGCAATATCATTAAACCCCGTCTTTTTACCCTTAATGGCAACAATACTATACGTGCCTCGCTATACCTCTTGTCATTGGGTGAGGGCACCACAAAATTGAACCCATTATAAGGCACCTCTCCCACTGAAGATAAAACAATCTAGTTGGCCAAATCAAACGGATAGATTGGAAGCAAATTCAAAGCTATAACAATCATGAATAGTGAAGTTTAGAAAAGACTCCATTACTTTCAGTGAATAATCTGATCATAAACTCACAATTCATCAGATCCCAAAAAACACACCACAAAATAAGATTACATCGGATAGAACTCCAAGAAGATCGAGGAGAAAACTGTATTGAAGATCAGAGTGAGAATAAGCCATCTAGCTACTAGCTATGGACCCGTAGGTCTGTGGTAAACTACTCATGCATCATCGAAAGGCAGCAAAGATGATGTAGAAGCCCTCCGTGATCGATTCCCCCTCCGACAGAGTACCGAAAAAGGCCTACGGATGGTACCGCGAAAGAACGGAAGCTTGCGGCGGTGTAAAAAGTGTTTCGGGTGGCTTTCTATTGGTTTGGGAATATTTGGGAATTTATAGAGGTGGAATAAGGTCAAACAAAGTTGCATGGGGCCCACGAGCTCAGGGGCGTGCCCTACCCTCCGGGGCACGCCTTGTGAGCTTGTGGCTCTCTTGTAGCTCTTTTGGCCGACGTTTGGGGCCGGTTTGAGGAGGCCAAGCGGGTCTAATTTTTTGGCCGGTTAGTGACTGGTCTGTCAGCCCGGGCGGTTGGGAATAGTTTGAGGTGCCCGACTGTAGATGCTCTTAGTGCGGTCATAGATTATTTTTTCAGGGCTCGCCCTCCTGATCCGATGGAATGGGTTGTATGGTTATGGGTGATCACTCCCATGTCATTCATACCCTGGGGTGCCATATCCACCATCGTCAGCTGATCTGACAGGGCCTCACCATCCTCGCCTGTGTTTCTCCGTTGTTGGGAGCCCACTGTCTTCATCATATCCTCTTGTCCAATCGGGTTGGTGGCGGGCCTAGACGGACATGGTTGTACTATTGCAATAATAATAGCATATATGAATCACTATATGTCTAATCAGTGAGTCACATTCTTAGTTATTTATTACTATAAGATGCAGAGCAACACACCAGAAACTGAATACCACGGTACTTAGCAGAGTAAGAAAGCCAACGAGGGGGTTCGGCAATACCTTCATGATGCCAATGACGGTGCCGCGGACGGGAAAGTTCTCGACAACGGTGTTGAGGAATTTCTGCACGTGGGCGGCGAGCAGCATGTAGAGGCAAATGAGCGGGGGCGGGGCCGACGCGACACCCACGATGTTGAGCATCTGTCAAGTCGAAGCAAAGCATAAAAGGCTCCCAGAGTTGGAAGACATTCTCATCGGCGGTGACTAAGGGCATGTACAATGGAGGCAGTAGCATGCTACTGCCCCATCTTCCAACTAGATAAAAAAAATCTGAAGCTACATGCATTACAAAAGTTACCCAACGCATGGGTGGTCTCATGCATGTTACCAGGTCCCACGGTGACTCTTCCTCCATCAACTTTACTTGCATGTTGTTCGATTTTTCCTCACAGCACACACTCTCTCTCTCTCTTACCTTTCTCACCTGGAGGACCACACTTTTTGGCGAAGAACCTAGCTCCTCTGCAAGCTACACCAGGCCTTTGCAAGATATAGTCTTTTTCACTGATTTTCTCCACGACAGCATGCATCTGATGTGGAACCATGGGGCAGCTGCCCAAGCTGGACCATTGGCCATGTCCTAATCGAAGGTGAGTGTCATGGGTCTCTTACGGAAAAAGAATCAGCAAGACGCGTGTATTTACTACTAGTTTGGTGGCACGCTTTTTTTTGAGACACTGGTGGCGCGCTTTTGTGGCTAGACTCCATTTGCTGGCCCAATTTCTGCAATTTGATGACTAAACAAATAAATACTCCCTCCGTTTCTTAATATAAGTCTTTTTAGAAATCTCAATATGGACTACATACGGAATAAAATGAGTGAATATACATTCTAAATATGTAGTTTGTATTGAAATCTTTACAAAGACTTATATTTAGGAACGAAGGGAGTAAGTAGCATGGGAAAGACAATTGATATCTATAAAAAAATGATGAGTGAGGTTATTTTTCAGCCTAGCAATAATTCGGTTATTTCTTCTGACACTACAAGGTTGTTCATTTGTTCGGCTCATCGCCCACCACTGTCCAACAACTTGTAAATTCAGACATTTGTTCATGGTTTCAACATAACTAGTCTGATGCAATTAATCAAGAAAATATCCCCAATAAATTCAATGTAGAGTAATTTACTTCCATCAGAATTGCTCACAAAAGGACACACTAAATGATATGCATGCTGATTTTCAAACGTAACTAGTTCTTGAACCAGCCACAAAACATTATGCACCCTCAGTTTTGCAGTATAGTGTCTCACTCATCCCACCCTGACTGAACCAACTACTTGCTAATAGATCCCATAATTCCAAAGTTCACATCTTAGATTCATGCACACAATGTGTAACTAGAAATTTGCAGGCTTGCAGCAGCTATTCAAACCTTTCGCTCAACAAAGGTTTATTACAGAGATTTCATTTCATTGCATTACTTTGTTCGGACAACACATACATGAAACAGAGAAATACTTGAATTTCCTTTCAACACTAGCTAATATCACCACCCATGCCAACAATTAACATTTCACCAGAAAACAACCAGACAACAACAAATTGTACAGATTAACACGCCCGACCCCCTTCTGGCTCGCGTTGCCATTTCGTCTGGTGCTTGCAAATCTCAGATCTAGGAGGTACTTCTCTCCTCGGCACCTCACGACATCCTCATGCATCATCAATCTCAATGGCGCCAAACCGTAAATGCCGTGCATCTTAAAGCACAACATGTGTCAGCTATAGTTTAATATTAATATCTCGCAAATCATAGAATTTATAAAAGGAGACATATAAAACCAGTCAGACACAACATATTACTTGTAAATCTGGGAAAGCAAGCTCATCATGAGTCAAACGATCATGTTACTCACAACACAACTTCATACAGTAGTCATATCAAGAGGGGTGAATAAGAAGTACTCCCTCCATCCGGAACAACTTGTCCTTGAAATGCATGTATCTAGCACTAAGTTAGTGCTAGATACATCCATTTGAGGAACAAGCTTGAGACAAGTTTTTTCGGACGGAGGGAGTATAATGCATACATCTAAACTTAGTGAAACATACAAAATCTAGAAACAAAGATGGCAACCTAGGAAATATTTTGCTTCCATAATCTTCGTTATGAAACTGTTACAATATAGCCACAGAGCATTTCCTTCTAACCAGTCAATAAGTAATTTAAACTGCGACATGCAAATCTTCCTTTAGACCATATTTAAATTGACTGCATGTTTTCTTTGTATTTGGGCCCTTTCTCATTAACATAATGGTAAAACGGAGAAAGAAGTATGATGACAACGCAGGAACTAGTATAACATACAAAATCCAGGACAAAAGATACAAGATGGTAATTTTTCGCTACCATCAACTTGGCTATAAAATGTTTCGGTATGACCATAGTGAGGGACTTCCATTCTAAAAAAATAGATGTACTTAATTCTGACCAGTCAAGCTCCTCTACAGACCTCCATGATCTATCTATATGCCTACAAGACGACCACATCACTATTTTTCATAAATAACAATATCAGTGAAGAGGAATGACATCAGAAAATGGCCACATCGAGGGTTACGATGCTGACACACTTGCCATGGACAAACAAGAGAAAAGTTCGCTCAAACATATGCATCACTTTGATTGTATGCCTCACAGTCACACCAACAAGGCAGATAATGAGACAAACTAAAGCATACACTGATTGGAGGTCCGCTAAGCTAATATTATGGATGATCATCACGAAAGATACCACCATACCGGACCTATCCACATGTTCTTGAAATGTAGCACCATTTTCTTGAAATTTAGCATGATTAAAGGCATGAGAGAGAGAGAGCATAGGACAGAAACTGGTAGCTTACTTGTGCTGAAGTAGAAGAAGCGCCGTCGGAGCAGGTCGACGGACTCACTAGCTGTAGTGACTCAACCTCAGACGGTCAAGCCTCTGTGTATCCGTGCCATCTCTGGATTAGTATGCTGGCACACATAGTACATCAATGTATATATCAAAGTGCAATCACATGTATAAATAACATAAAACTGATATATATACCTCATAAGTCTCAGCGGAAACAAACAATCGGGTGTGGAGTCCCATGAACACCATCGGCAAGTTGAGTGTAGACCGTAACCCAACAACGAAACTCACTCGTCATAGAAATAATCCCGCAACATAATACGTTGCAGCCGTGTAGGTTAGTACATTGAATGTACCAGCAAGATCACTATAAGAAAAAAAGATGATAAACTATACTATATGCAATATGGCTTTGTGGCTCTGTATCCGAGTTTTGTTTGCATAAAAGCTGGTTTTATTTTCCCTACATCACAGGAATATCATGAGTCTGTACTACGGAGTTTTCTATCATGACATGGTTCCGCCAACCGATGTCTCATAACCCAAAATCATCATAAGTTTCCCACAATTAAGTTATCAGTCTGGTGTTGAGAGTTCTGAGATAGATCCAAGTCCAGAGGCTCAAATTTTCCATAACCGAGACATGGCTAATCGATTAGGTTTTAACCCTCTGTAGAGGTTTGCACACTTTACCCGTAAGATTCGGTCCCTCTTTTTACATTCTCGCACTTTAGGGTGTTTGAGAACAAGACGACTGAAACATGGTCTTCCAAAAAGTTCCTGTGACCACTGTCTGGTGCTCATCCAATCCTACCGTAGTTCTACAACTGCTAGCACCGTCCCAGCCAGAATCACAACTAAGGTCAACCAAGCCAGAGCCGATAATGACTTGCAGTTGCACAGGTAAGCTTATGGGCATGAAGTATTCTTCCGTCTCTTTGAGTACGGGTGAAGCTTTCCGCAAGATGTCATGGCGCTTCTCCATGCATCCCGGCCATGCATCCATTGCTTGCTCCAGGGTGCCCATCAAATCCGTCCTTCACCCAGTAGTGTGTATTGAATTCTTGTCTCGAGTCTCAAAATCTTGAGGTCTTGAAGTCTTGAGGTCCTGAAGATGCAGTCATTGACGTAGAGTCCTCCTTCTTCACACCACTCCCTAGCACTCATACCAACCCCGTCTACTATTGCGTAGCATTTTAGAACTAAACAACGTCCCAGGCTTGGTAATAGGGAGATGGGCTTCCTACCTCATGCATACTACTCAACTACAAGGATTCAATATCACTACTAGAGGGATTATGAATGGTGACACTAAATGCAATAAAAACATAGGTATGAAAAGCATGGTCAAAGTGAACTTGCCTGGTAAGTTGATGAAGATAATAACGCTCTTGAAAATAACTTTACTATCCATCACTCGATGTAAATCTAATAAGTCAAACATAGCATTCACATAAGCAAAACACTCTAGCAATCAATTCTATCAATCAAAATTATCAATAAACAACAAAGAAATCAAATAAAAAATCCAAATAAAATCCAAAGAACTTCAAGGAAAACTACGATAAAAACTTCTAAGGAAAAGTCTAAGACTTTACGACAAACAACAAAATTCGTTTTCTTTGTCCTACATAAAACTAAACATAAAAATAAAGCTTTAAACTAATAAATTAACAGAAAAGAAAATGTAAAACAACTAATTTAACAGAAAGTATTTTTCAAAAAACTTTATTTGCAAAAAGAAACAAATAAAAAGCTATTATAAAACTATAACTATGACCTATACAAGTTTTCTTACAAAACTAAAGAAAATAAATTTCAAATAAAAAAATATTCTTCTTGTTCAACAGAAATAAAACTAAATTTGTCAAAAGTGACAAAATAAAATTAATTAAAAACAATTAAAACTATAAAGAGAAGACTAAAACAAAACTAGAGCTAAAACAGTACTGTTTTGCTTAAAACCCTAATTTGAAATAAACGAAAAATAAATCACTATATGCTACTGGATGGACAAAACAATAACAAAACATTAGCAAAAAGAATCAATCAAAAATATTTTATAAAACTCAAGATACGACCAAATTAGTGATTTGAACAAATTTCATCAAACTCAAATTTAAACTACTCAAATTTGAAAAATAATGGCATAAACAGAAACTTCATAAAATTTTGAATCTACTGCAAAAAGAATCACTTAATTTGGATAAGCACACAAAAGGATATTAAATATCTAAGATTAAAACTTTTCTATTTTTAAAACAGAAATGAAAATAAAAACAGATCGGACAGGTGCTACGCGTCGGGCTGCTATTAGGCCTAGAGAATGTGCGATCCGATCTATAAAACGCTCGGCCGATACTTAACGAAACCTCACGTGCTTGTAAAGGATAAACCGACCGGCTAAACCGATAAGATCTAAACCATAAATAAACCGAAGTTAAACCGATCTAGTATAAAAACCTAACTGTTCAGATTAGATCTAATCTAAGGCGTTCATTTTAGATCAAACAGTGGAGGGAGAGTGGAGAGCTCACCACGGTGGAGGTAAACTCCGTCTAGGTTGTCGGCGGTGATGGCGGCTCGGGGTTGACGCAGGCGGCTCCTCCCGTGGGTCTCCGGCTTTAGGGAGGGCTCCGTTTGATGTGGGCGACGGTGGCGAGCACGAAGGTCTCTTTGGCGTGACTCAGGGATGGCGGGAGCGACAGCGGCGAGTGTGACAGCAGCGATGACGTACGGTGGTTGACGGCGAGCGCGTTACGGTGGCCGAGGCGCTCTGGCGAGTGCACAGGCGGAAGCGGCGGAGTGAGGGGGTCCGGTGGTGGTGCGTACAAGGGCCCCAGACATCGTACGACGGTGAAGTGAAGTTGGCCGAGCTCCTCTGCTCCCTGGCTCCGGCAAGATCGGACGAGCTCGGGCTCTTCGCTGCGGGGTTAACAAAGGGGATAAAGCATGTCAAAAAGAGGGAAGGCATCAAGAGACGTCGATGGAGGAACGGAAGGGCTTCGGGGTAGCTCACCAGCGACGGAGACGATGATGTTCTGAAGCGTCAGTGGCGGAGATCCAAACTGCGAGTGCGTGCATGAGAGAGAGTTTTTACGAGGGGTTTTCGAAGGGTTCGAACGAGGGGAGTGCTGGCTATTTATAAGACATAGACGTGCGTGAGGGGAAGGGCTGGGATCGCGATCTTGAGGAACTCGGGATATGGCGGCGGGCGCGCGTGCTCTGGCTTGGGCAAGGCGAAGAAGAAGACGGGCGGGGCCTGCTGCCAGTGACCGTGGGGGAAAGAGAGAGGGTTGGGCGACCGAGGGGAAACGCCTTCGGCCGCGAGAGGTGTGGAGGTGGGATTTGGCCAAAAAACGCTTTCATGTTTTTTTATTAAATAAACAGAGAGTAAAAGACAATAAATAAAAATAAAAATAAAAAATTTACCTAGGCATATGATATATCAAAATTTTCATAAAAGGAAATGCTAAAATGTGAACATATTTTCAGAGGCAAATAAAATTCAGAAAAAATCACAACAGTCCAACAGTCCCGCCATTGCAATAAAACACAATAAAAATCATTTTCAAAATACCAAAATGATTCCAAATTTATTTTCTCCTAATTTTGCATTAAAGGGAATCATTTTACCCTTATTTCCGTTTGTTTATCTTTAGGAGAAAAATAATTTGAATAAAACCCAAATAACTCTTAAATGGTTTTAAATTTGAATTTCAAACCACTTTCAAACCTTTCTGTTTTTTCCTCATTCAAATATATTTCAAATTTGCCCCTGGTTTGGAGGGTCATATTGCTCCTCTCTTTATTTTTAAGTGGGTCAGAGGAATTTGAAATTATTCAAATGGGAAGGATTCCAAAATGGAATTTCAAAGGTGGTTTAACTCCCCACTCTCTTTCATTTAAACTTTGGAGAAGTTATTTCATCTCCTCTCTTGAAAGTCCTTGAGTGGCATGAAGTTTGCATTACTTTCAAATGGGGTTTCAAATCATTTCAGATGGAAACACTTTTGGGAAAGTCCATTTGTTCCCTCTCGTTCAACTTTCAAAAAGTTTCAAATTTCACTCAGTTTCACACAAGCAATCACACCACAATCAAACAGACAATGCAAAATATTTATTTAATATAACATTCCAAAAATTAGAATTTTGGGATGTTACAAACCTACCACACTTAAAATGAATCTTGTCCTTGAGATTCGAAGAGGCTAGCAAGAGAAGGGTTAGGGTTTGAGGGTCTTCCAACATATCAATTGATCGGAAACCTCTAGTATGTTACGACACTTAAAATCAGGGATGGTTCTGACCAAGACCCGTGTACTCCATCCTTCGAGTTGACGATGTCGGTCTTCTCATATTTTCTGGGATAACTCTGGCACTGAGGCTCTTTCGGTAGGGAACCTTTTCTTCAAAATCTTGTGTCCTTTCCTCATGGTAAGATTCTTCCGAGACTGGATCTTCGTATCTGACAGGTCTGTAGCCAATACTAAAGAACTATCGAAAACCTCATCGTGGTCAACAATTACTGGATTTGCAGAAAATTGGGTCTGGGTTGAACCTCATCGTATATCCTACGATTGGCAACGGTTGCCTGTACAAGGTTCCATCATCCTACCATTCTATGGTTTTATGGCTTGACGTGTCGACACTCTTCTATGGTTTTCAAGGCTCTCTGATTTTCCGTCAACATATAATAGTTCATGATAGAAGTCTCCGGTATGGGGGTCAATCCATCCCGTACTTGAATCATTACCACATACGTAGACAGTGAATCACGTATTCTAACACTTGAGCATCCTCACATGCATTGCAGAATTTCTCTTGTCGATGAACTTAGTTCGGATATATCCATTAATTCTACAAGCTGAACAAAACATCTATCGTTCTTCACAAATCTCGGGTTTTCGTAACCTCCTAAGGAAATGTCTGTTGATGGAATCATAGTTTCTTCCCACTTTCTTCTTCCAGGGAGTGCTTGATTCCTATTAATTTCCTGGGCCTGTGTGTTATGGACCCACTTCAACACCGGTATGGCTTTAACTCATCATGGGAGTTACAATTGTTCCATATTCTAACATTACACCTCCTTTAAGTCCAATATTACTTCATTCCTTCATACTCCTGAGTTAACCGACATATCGGAATAAACCTCATACCTATTTTGTCCAAAATTCACTCCATGGAATACATTTTCCTTTCCATGGGTTGAGTGTCCTCACAGGGTACTACCACCCTTAAAAAGTAACACACAAATCCATCCGTAGACCATATTTCTCATATCCTCGAAAATGGTGAACATATGTGTTCGTAAAGTAATAACTCATACAATTCAACATATGAAATCATGACACATTAACTTTATTGATTCATGAATTCATTACAAACTCTGAGGCTTCCATTACATAATTCAACTCATCGAACTTATGAAAATAAAATTGCTTTCTAGTACTCTTGTTATCCATATCAAACTCTCAACTACTCAGCTCCAGCTTTCATCTTGTCGGGACATTTAGTAGCATAATGCCCTGCTTCCCTACAACGAAAACAAATGACTTCCGGTAAGTGTTTGGTCTTCTTGGGAATGGTGTCTGCTCTTTGGGTTCTTGGGTTCTTCTCTGTACATTTATTAGTGTAATGACCTAAATCCTTGCACGTGTAACAAGTGATATGACTCAGGTCCTTCTCTACAGAAATTGAGTTGTTCTGGGGATGCCTTCGTTTTCTCTTCCTGGATTTCTCCGTAATGATCTTCTATTTCCGGAGGGTCAAACTTCACTTCTGCTGTCGGCAAGTCTCCGGACTCTTCTCTTTTCATTGTGCAATACTGGGAATAATGTCCTTCTCCGCAGGAATAGCAGGCATGAGCGTAAAATCTTTTTAGACCTTCTCCATCAGGGTCTTCAAGAACTTCCTCCATCACGGATTCTTCTAAACTATCCCTGAAGGCTTCTTTCTGGTGCTTGGTAATTTCTTGTACCTTGGGGTAGATTTGGCACTCAGCCGGGAAATGAGTAGCTCCTTCACACAGGAAACAAGTAACCTGCCTAGTTGTGCATTCTTTAGCTGGGTGATTTCCTTCACAATGAGGGCATCCATCCTTGTGTTCTTCATTGGTGTGTCCTATTTCTCCGCAAATCTTGCAGGCACAAGGTTTCTTCATCGGGTTGTCCCAATGCTTCCAGATGAGACGAGATCTCAACAGAGTCTTCTTGAATTCCTCCCAAGTTCTTGCTCCGTTACATCCTTGTATGGCTTGATGCATTTTCCACCAGGTTGTAGCACTTTTTGTAAAGTACCGAAGAGCATATTGAACCTCATACTTGCTTCCAATCAAGTTGTTCCTGAAGTGATCCTCCATATTCTGAATCCATAGTTCTACCTTCGGTTGAGTCATCGGTTCAGAGAATACCAATCCTTCATTCATCATCTATTGGTTCCAATGGTTTTGGGATGAGATATAGGAGGCAGAGAGAGATACACACAATACAAACAAAAAATTTGAAACGGGTTTTATTTATGGCTGTCAAAAAAACATCAGACAAATGACAGCTCACAAATCGTCGCATCTAACGTAAGTATATACAAGGGGTTTGGTCTTCTAAAGGTTGAATAATTCTTTAGATTCTTCAAGTCTTCGCAGTCTTCAACTGTTGTAGCTTCAACTCTTCCAATGCATGGTGAAATCCTCATTACTTTGAAGAGGCCATCAGTTGTTCGATATCTGGTCTTTCTTGGAGCTACTTCAGTTGATCCTCCATGTGGTCAAAAGGGACAAGGGTATATTCTAACTATTTGAGGTAAGAGGGAATATTTTATAAAATCAGAAAAGATGATAAGTAAAGGATGTTTTTGAGAATAAAGTTTTAGAGATTTCCTGTCCTAGGGGCTTTTCGATTTCTAGGGTCACATCCTACAGTCAACATGTACTCTGATACCATATCTGTAGCGACCCGACCTTAGACGGTCAAGCCTCTATGTATTCGTGCCATCCCTGGATCAGTATGCTGGCACACACAGTACATCAATGTATATATCAAAGTGCAATCACATGTATAAATAACGTAAAATTGATATATACCTCATAAGTCTCAGCCGAAACAAACAATCTGGTGTGGAGTCCCATCAATGCCATCGGCAAGTTGAGTGTAGACTGTAAACCAACAACGAAACTCACTCGTCATAGAAATAATCCTGCAACATAATATGTTGCAGTCGTGTAGGTCAATACATTGAATGTACTGGCAAGATCACTATAAGAAAAACAGATGATAAACTATACTATATGCAATATGGCTTCGTTGCTATGTATCTAAGTTTTGTTTGCGTAAAAGCTGGTTTTATTTTCCCTACATCAAAGGAATATTAGGAGTCTGTACTACGGAGTTTTCTACCATGACATGGTTCTGCCAACCGATGTCTCATAACCCAAAATCATCATAAGTTGCCCACAATTAAGTTATTAGTCCGGTGTTGAGAGTTTCGAGATAGATCCAAGTCTAGAGGCTCAAATTGTCCATAACCGGGGACACGGCTAATCGATTAGGTTTTAACCCTCTGCATAGGTTTGTACACTTTACCCGCAAGAGTTGATCCCTCTTTTTACATTCTCGCACTTCAAGGTGTTTGAGAGCAAGACGACCGAAACATGATCTTCCAAAGAGTTCCCTTAACCACTGTCCGGTGCTCATCCAATCCTATCATAGTTCTACATCTGCTAGCACCGTCCTAGCCAGAATCACCACTAAGGTCAACCAAGCCAGAGCATATAATGACTTGCGGTTGCACAGGTAAGCTTCCGGGCATGAAGTATTCTTCCGTCTCTTTGAGTCTGGGTGAAGCTTTCCGCAAGATGTCATGGCGCTTCTCCATGCATCCCGACCATGCATCCACTGGTTGCTCCACGGTGCCCATCAAATCCGTCCTTCACCCAGTAGTGTGTATTGAATTCTTGTCTCGAGTCTCAAAATCTTGAGGTCTTGAAGTCTTGAGGCCCTGAACATGCTGTCCTTGTAGATTCCATCATGAAGTTGTCATCATTGACGTAGAGTCCTCCTTCTTCACACCACCCCCGAGCACTCATACCAACCCCGTCTACTATAGCGTAGCATTTAGAACTAAACAACGTCCCGGGCTTGGTAATAGGGAGATGGGTTTCCTACCTCATGCATACTACTCAACTATAAAGATTCAATATCACTACTGGAGGTATTATGAATGGTGACACTAAATGCAATAAAAACATAGGTATGAAAAGCATGGTCAAAGTGAACTTGCCTGGTAAGTTGATGAAGATAATAACGCTCTCGAAAATAACTTGATACTATCTGTCACTCCGATGTAAATCTATTAAGTCAAACATAGCATTCACATAAGCAAAATACTCTAGCAATCAATTCCATCAATCAAAATGATCAATAAACAAAAAATAAATCAAATAAAATCCAAAGAACTTGAAGGAAAACCACGATAAAAACTTCTAAGGAAAAGTCTAAGACTTTACTACAAACATCAAAAATTGTTTTCTTTATCCTACATAATACGAAACATCAAAATAAAGCTCTAAACTAATAAATTAACAGAAAATAAAATGTAAAACAACTAATTTAACAGAAAGTATATTTCATAAAACTTTATTTGCAAAAAAAACAAATAAAAAGCTATTATAAAGCTCTAACTATGACCTATACAAGTTTTCTTATAAAACTAAAGAAAATAAATTTCTAAAGTTAAAAAAATTATTTTTCTTGTTCAACAGAAATAAAACTAAATTTGTCAAAAGTGACAAAAAGAAAATAAATTAAAAACAATTAAAACTATAAAGAAAAGACTAAAACAAAACTAGATCTAAAACAGTACTGTTTTCCTTAAAACCCTAATTAAAAATAAACTAAAAATAAATCATTATATGCTATTGGATGGACAACACAATAATAAAACATTATAAAAAAGAATCAATCAAAAATATTTTATAAAACTCAAGATACGACCAAATTAGTGATTTGAACAAATTTCATAAAACTCAAATTTAAACTACTCAAATTTGAAAAGTAATGGAACAAACAAAAACTTCATAAACATTTGAACCTACTGCAAAAAGAATCACTTAATTTGGATAAGCACACAAAAAGATATTAAATATCTAAGATTGAAACTTTTCTGCTTTTAAAACAGAAACGAATAAAAACACACCGGACAGGTGCTACGCGTCGGGCTGCTATTAGGCCTAGAGAATGTGCGATCCGATCTATAAAACACTCGGCCGATACTTAACGAAACCGCATGTGCTAGTAAAGGAAAAACTGACCGACTAAACCGATAATATCTAAACCGCAAATAAACCGAAGTTAAACCGATCTAGTTAAAAAAACTAACTGTTCAAATTAGATCTAACCTAAGGCACTTATTTTAGATCGATCGGTGGAGGGAGAGTGGAGAGCTCACCGCTATGGAGGTGAACTCCGGCGAGGTTGTCGACGGTGGTGGCGGCTCGGGCTTGACGCAGGCGGCTCCTCCCATTGGTCTCCGGCTTTAGGGAGGGCTCCGTTCGACATGGGCGACGGTGGCGAGCATGAAGGTCTCCTTGGCGTGACTCAGGGACGGCGGGAGCGATGACGGCGAGGGTGACAGCGGCGACAACGTACGGTGGTTGATGGCGAGCGCATTCTGGTGGCCAAGGTGCTCCGGCGAGTGCATGGGCGGAAGCAGCGGAGTGAGGGGGGTCCGATGGTGGTGCGTACGAGGGCCCTGGACGTTGTACGGCGGTGAAGCGAAGTTGGCCGAGCTCCTTTGCTCCCTGCCTCCGACGAGATCGGACGAGCTCGAGCTCGTCGCTGCGGGGGAAACGGAGGGGATAAAGCATGTCAAAATGAGGGAAGGCATCAAGAGACGTCGATGGAGGAACGGAAGGGCTTCGGGGTAGCTCACCGGCGACGGAGACGACGGCGTTCTGAAGCGTCGGTGGTGGAGATCCGAACTGCGAGTGCGTGCACGAGAGAGAGTTTTGACGAGGGGTTTTCGAAGGGTTCGAACGAGGGGAGTGCTGGCTTTTTGTAAGACATAGACATGCGCGAGGGGAAGGCCTGGGATCGCGATCCCGAGGAACTCGGGATACGGCGGCGGGCGCACGTGCTCTGGCTTGGGCAAGGGGAAGAAGAAGACGGGCGGGGCACGCTGCCAGCGACCGTGGGGGAAAGAGAGAGGGTCGGGTGACCGAGGGTAAACGCCTTCGGGCGTGAGAGGTGTGGAGGTGGGCCGGCTGGCGCGGTTCGGCCCACCGGGTGGGCTTTGGCCAAAAAAACGCTTTCCTGTTTTTTATTAAATAAACAGAGAGTAAAAGACAATAAATAAAAATAGAAATAAAAAGTTTACCTAGGCATATTATATATCAAAATTCTCATAAAAATATATCCTGAAATGTGAACATATCTTCAGAGGCAAATAAAATCCAAAAAAAATCACAAAAGTCGAACAGTGATGCCGTTGCAATAAAACACAATAGAAATAATTTTCAACATACCGAAATGATTCCAAATTTATTTTCTCCAAATTTTCCATTTAAGGGAATAATTTTACACTTATTTCCATTTATTTATTTTTAGGAGAAAAATAATTTGAATAAAACCCTAGTAACTCTTAAATGGTTTTAAATTTGAATTTCAAACCACTTCGAAACCTTTTGCTTTTTCCTCATTCAAATATATTTCAAATTTGTCCCTGGTTTGGAGGGTCATATTGCTCCTCTCTTTATTTTGAAATGGGTCAGAGGAATTTGAAATTATTCAAATGGGAAGGATTCCAAAATGGAATTTTAAAGGTGGTTTAACTCCCCACTCCCTTTCATTTAAACTTTGGAGAAGTCATTTCATCTCCTCTCTTGAAAGTCCTTGAGTGGCATGAAATTTGCATTACTTTCAAATGGGGTTTCAAATCATTTCAGATGGAAACACTCTTGGGAAAGTCCTTTTATTCCCTCTCATTTAACTTTCAAAAAGTTTCAAATTTCACTCAGTTTCACACAAGCAATCACACCACAATCAAACAGACAATGCAAAATATTTATTTAATATAACATTCCAAAATTTAGAATTTTGGGATGTTACACTAGCGATGTTCACCGGGATCCCGTGCCCCTGCACGTCCGTCTCCTTCGCAAACTCTTCAATTAACCAAAAAGATGACACTTTTAGTTACTAATTGTGAAAAGAATGTGGGAGTATGAGAGGATCAGAAATACAATAGTCAACTTTATAATCTCAAAAAAAGAAAAGCTTAGTTTTATTTGTATTCTGATGATTTTTGACCAACTTGTGTACTTTGTTGAGTTCATCTAATGCAAGGAGGTTATGGATCAATACACGGCTTAAGGCGCTCAATCATAGACACAATGTTTCCATGCAAAACAATTTACAATTTCTGCCACCAAATCGTACAATATGATGCTATGTACCTCTCTCATTAGGATACATACAAGTTACTCCCTCCGTCCCATAATATAAGAGTGTTTTTACACTAGCGTAGTGTCAAAGATGCTCTTATATTATGGGATGGAGGGAGTAGACGCCTATCATCTCAAATGAGACAGATAGGCAAGATGATGTGCTACCTCTTGAGCACTGCGTTGGTTTTCTCCAAAGAGGAAGGGATGATGCAGCAAAGTAGCGTAAGTATTTCCCTCAGTTTTTGAGAACCAAGGTATCAATCCAGTAGGAGGCTACACGCCAGTCCCTCGTACCTGCACAAAACAAATAAATCCTCGCAACCAACGCGATAAGGGGTTGTCAATCCCTACACGGTCACTTACGAGAGTGAGATATGATAGATATGATAAGATAATATTTTTGGTATTTTTGTTATAAAGATGCAAAGTAAATAAAAGCAAAGTAAAAAGCAAAGGAAATAACTAAGTAGTAGGAGACTAATATGAGGAAGATAGACCCGGGGCCATAGGTTTCACTAGTGGCTTCTCTCGAGAGCATAAGTATTCTATGGTGGGTGAACAAATTACTGTTGAGCAATTGACAGAATTGAGCATAGTTATGAGAATATCTAGGTATGATCATGTATATAGGCATCACGTCCAAGACAAGTAGACCGACTCCTGCCTGCATCTACTACTATTACTCCACTCATCGACCGCTATCCAGCATGCATCTAGAGTATTAAGTTAATGAAAACAAAGTAACGCCTTAAGCAAGATGACATGATGTAGAGGGATAAACTCATGCAACATGATGAAAACCCCATGTTTTTATCCTCGATGGCAACAATCCAATACATGCCTTGCTGCCCCTACTGTCACTGGGAAAGGACACCGCAAGATTGATCCCAAAGCTAAGCACTTCTCCCATTGCAAGAAAGATCAATCTAGTAGGCCAAACCAAACTGATAATTCGAAGAGACTTGCAAAGATAACCAAACATACGTAAAAGAATTCAGAGAAGATTCAAATATTGTTCATAGATAGACTTGATCATAAACCCACAATTCATCGGTCTCAACAAACACACCGCAAAAAGAAGATTACATCGAATAGTTCTCCACAAGAGAGGGGGAGAACATTGTATTGAGATCGAAAAAGAGAGAAGAAGCCATCTAGCTACTAACTATGGACCCGTAGGTCTCAAGTGAACTACTCACACTTCATCGGAGGGGATATGGTCTTGATGTAGAAGCCCTCCGTGATCGATGCCCCCTCCGGCGGAGCTCCGGAACAGGCCCCAAGATGGGATCTCGTGGATACAGAAAGTTACGGCGGTGGAATTAGGGTTTTGGCTCCGTATCTGATCATTTGGGGGTATGTAGGTATATATAGGAGGAAGGAGTATGTCGGTGGAGCAATAGGGGGCCCATGAGGGTGGAGGGCGCGCATGGGGGGGGGGGGGGGGGGGGGGGCGGGGGGGGGGGGGGGGGGGGGGGGGGGGGGGGGGGGTAGGCGCGCCCCCTACCTTGTGGCCTCCTCTTTTGTGTCTTGACGTAGGGTCCAAGTCTCCCGGGTCTTGTTCGTTAAGAAAATCACGTTCCCGAAGGTTTCATTCTGTTTGGACTCCGTTTGATATTCCTTTTCTTCAAAACCCTAAAACAGGCAAAAACAACAATTCTGGTCTGGGCGTCCGGTTAATAGTTTAGTCCCAAAAATAATATAAAAGTGGATAATAAAGCTCAATAATGTCCAAAATAGTAGATAATATAGCATGGAGCAATCAAAAATTATAGATACGTTGGAGACGTATCATGATGCTACAACCCACTAAGACTTGACAAATGTGGTACATCTTGGGCATAGAAAATCAGTCGATAGAATCATGCATGCCATTTGGTTAGCCCGAAGCAGTAACATATGGCACCAAGAGCAACATGTAATTTTTTGACAACCATATATCATATCACAGAGCATTAGAGAGAGAGAGAGAGAAAGAGAGAGAGAGAGAGAGAGAGAGAGAGAGAGAGAGAGAGAAAGAGAGAAGAGGAACTGTGGCTTACATGTGCTGGAGTAGAAAAAGAAGCAGCCGCCAGAGGGAGACGTCGGAGTGTGTGCCAGTGCAGGCCTACGGAGTCGCTAGTGATGTTCTGCACCATGCACACTTGTGCTCCCGACCTGCATGAGCAAACCGCGTCAGGGTAGCATGATTAAAGGCTCCGATACAAAAGTTAGCATTATATGACTCCAGGGGAAACCTAAAGACAACTAGGCATAATCCAGCAGCCTACAGAACTGTCAACTTGAAACTAAAACACGGCATCCTAGTGACCATTACCTAATCTATCATGTAATATTCAAATAACCGAGTCTCCATCAATGGACACAACACAAAGCATAACAAAATTTAAGACTAATAACCACATAGCCAGTCACAACACACATTTGTTCTTGCCCAATCTTATCAAACAAGACCAGCAAACATCTAGGCAGGAAATATTAAACTCTAAAGGCCAATCTCAGCATGGCCAGGAAGCATATCCATTCAACTATAAGTCAAACAATAGCATGCCAACTTCAGGAAATTAAACATAGCTTAACATAATTTGGAAATAAAGAAGCTATACAAATTACTCCACATAAATTTAAATTGATTAAAATACAAAGCCATGTAAAGAGGGAAGAACCATAACGATAGATAGTGAGGAAATCAACTAACTTAACAGTAACCCTAACCAAGAACCTTATAATTATCCATGGCATAGAAAGGACATAACCAGCAAAGATCTACAAGAGATCAATTTCATTGACAGGAAAGATTAACTGATGTGGTGGCCGGAAGACCACCACCACATATCCAAGCACTATATCATCGGCTCAACAGCCAGCACCGTGGTTGCCGACGGCTCAATGGCCAGCACAGAACAATGAAGTTGATAAACGTTGATTGCTTCAAGGCAAGCTTATCACATATCTTTCGTTAGAGAGAGAGAGGGAAAGGAGGAACCGATGGCTTATCAATGCTGGAGTCGAAGAAGAAGCAGCCACCAGAGCGGCAACACAGGCCGGCAGACTCACTGGTGATGTTGGGCGCCTTCTCCACTGCATGCACCACATGGCGTCTCTTGTGAACCTGTGTGAGGAAACCGCATCAGGTAAGAAGAGCAAATATTTCTTTCTATCAAACTTAACAAGAGATACAGTCTGGTGTCTTTTCTTCCTATCAGTTTCAGTATTGCCCTACACATACACATGATTCATAGCAACACTGGATAGGTAACACAACGGCGCTACACAATACACAGGCATTTTGGTGTATTTGATAGTCACTGCCCAAGCAAAACTAGAGCATAGGGACACTAACAAACAAAAACACAGACCATTACCAAACCCTGTAGCAACAGTAGCATGGAGTAGAAAAAGGGCCTAACTAGCACACATAACTACAAGAGATCAGTTCCCTTGTAATCATCAAATGATGGTGTTGGCCACAAGAACACCACTACAAATCTGAGCACTAAATCATCGGCTCAATGGCCAGCACCACGGTTGCCCATGGATCAATGGCCAGCACAGAACAATAAAGTTTATAACTTATATTTTCTTCTTCAGCGACACATAGGCACATTCAGTGGGGTTTTATCATTTATGCCACTAATTGTGTCTCACTACTCAGTTTTGCCATTAAAAGTTACAACTACTCAAAAATGCCATCGATCCATGAGATGCTTGCTAAAAAATGCCATCGTTCCGTTAGATGTTTGCTCAAAAATGCCATTAGACATTGTTATTTTCATGTCAAACCCGTTGACCATGTTATATGACAAAAATAAGCCTAGACTCACATGTCGATTCTATCTATTTCACAATGATAAGTGTGGCCCCACTTGTCAGGAGTAACCAAGCGAATAATTCTACAGGAAAATAAGAACACTGTTGGGATCAAGTAGGCCCCACACTTTATTGCAGTGACATAGAGGGAGAGTTGGCATGCTGGTCCATAGGTATTTATGTCATTATAACATGGAAAAAGAGATTTGAGATCACAATAATGGTGTCCACTGGCATTTTTGAGCATGTGTCTAACGAGGCGATGGCATTTTTGAGCGGTTGGAATTCCTAGTGGCAAAACTGAGTAGTGGGACACAACCGGTGGCATAAATGATAAAAACCCTTCAGTTAAGCAAGCTCATTGGTTTGGTAAGCTTTAGTGGCAACTTTATATGCTAATGCAAGATGCCCATGTCTCACTAAAAAAATCAAACTAGAGCATGTGGTCCAGGTGCACCTTACTCAATTTTATAAGCAAGACTTAGTTTCATGAGATGGATCATAACCATCAGTAATTATTTAAGTAAGTAAATGACCAGAAGGATGGACTGAATTTTTGGTTAGAAGAACAAGCACTGAATTATGTGTATTTTCGCTCAAGCTTCCTTCTAGAAAACATCATGATTCACAAAAGCAAATTGAGCAAGTGCCCTGCCAGAACATAATGGCAAATAGATGTTTGAGTAAAGTGTATGCAGAACATAAGGAGCATGTGCAGGCAAGGGCAGTGCAGATATCATCACTAAGTAAAAAATGCTTCCAGCTCTATGAAGACCATTAGATGAACTGAACCATGTAGGATCCATCACCATTATGTGCATGTAGGAAAATATGAAAATATTTGCACCAACACACATCAGATCACTATATTTATGTTATTTTTGCTTTCATAACAAATTAAGTAGACTGATTGTCGGTGGGAAACGATATCTATGGGGTCACTGGGATCCCTTCTATGGTTGGCAGGCGCGGGGTTGTGCAAAGAGCGGGTCTGGCGGTCAGCACACGAATCATTTACCCAGGTTCGGGCCGTGGAGACACGTAAAACCCTAGTCCTGCTTTGATGTATATTTAGTGTCCTTGTGTTCTTGAACTAGTTGCCGTGGCTCTCTAGTCCAAAAGATCCGAATCCCCCTCCAGTACGCCTCCGACCTTCTTTTATAGACAAAAAGGGTTGCCATAGTGGCACACAAGAGGTGGAAAGGTGTACAGGGGCTGAGTCTATCCCCTGGCATCATCGGACAAACGCATTTAATGCGCTGCCGACATGCCCCTCTTGCTTTATTGGGGACGACAAAGAAGCTCGTCCCAGCTGTCGTCGCCTCGCCTGGCTCCGACGCATGTCCAAGCTGACGAGGCGTTGTAGCGCCACGTTGGCTGGCTGCTGGGCTGGCGCGGTGGTGGAGCCTTCATGAAGATCTGCATGCCACCACACAGGTACTTGCTGACTTGGTGTAGAGGCCACGCGCTGCCACGCAGATGCCTACTCAGCTGGTTGAGCTGGCAACTGTACGGGAGCGGCGGTGGAGTCTTGTCGGACGCGGGCCTGGCTGCGGCCCCGTAGGCGTCCTCAGCAAGGGTCTTGCCGGGGGCCCGGCAAGGGTCTTGCTGCGACACCGCGGTCGTCCCCGGCAAGGATCTTGCTAGGGGTCTCATGGATCTCCTTGGCAAGGATCTCGCCAAGGATCGTCGTCTTCTGGTTTCCATCTAATCTTGTGTGTCTATGATCTCTACAAAGATCTGCATGCCACCACGGAGGTGCCTCCTGAGCCTTGGTTCCAATATGGCATGGGAACCCCTTGGGCTCAAGGGTGGCGCGCTCTGCTGGCGTTAGGCAAGTTTCCCCGGCAAGGATCTTGCCGAGGCTGCGGAAGCCACCCCGGCAAGGGTCTTGCCGGGGTAGTCCACCTCGCCCTCTTGCTCTCTTTACGTCTCTGGTCTTGGCGTTGCTCTGGTCGTCTTGTGCTCCGGCATCCCTCCTCTGCCCTGCTTAGTGTGGTCGTGGGCGTGGCTCTGACTGCCCGTGCACAAGTAAATGGGTGCAAAAGGAGAGCCCCTACTTTTGTACACTAATAGGAGCCCCCGGGCCTGGGCCACACATAAGCGTGACACGTTGTTGGGCTAGGCCCAGAACGGTGCGTGGGCAGGTGGGGCGGATATTTACCATAGTAATTTCTCCGTCCGCTGCGCTTCCCCACGACCCATGTTGAACGCGCGATGTGGAGGGTCATGCATGACGTGGGGGTCATGCGTGGGGCAGTTTCTGCACGCATGTGTCATATCATTGTAAAGAGGCGGCTCACGCCTTCCCTGTAAGAAGAGGAAAACGCAGAGGCGCGGCTCATTTACTGAGTGGGCTCGGGTCATGCTCTTCAAGGCGCTCGCGCCCCACGATCACGGGGTGGAAAACGACCATCTCATATGTCCCCTCGATTTCTGCTCACCCGCCATGTGTCCCCCGTGCTCTGAAGACGGTAGGCGGTGGGTGCGGGCCTTGAATGGTGAGGCGGGGAAATGGGCCACTGCTGATTGGGGCAGTGGGTCGGCCTCGATTCTCTGCGCCCCTGATGGTCGGATTGGCTAAGTCGGGCGGCCGAGTCCCGATCCCGCCCCTTTATAAGAAGGGGGAGGGGATGGCACCCCACAATATTTGATCATCCCTCTCCTTCCACCTCGGCTCCGCTCTTCCATCTGCCATGGCGAGAGGGGGCGCCACTCCTTCGACGGTGGCGGCGAGGGTCTTTGCTCGACAGCGCGTCCCTCCTTCCCAAGAGCTTGTGGCGTTGGAGCCAAACACGAGAGGAATGGGGAGGGGGCGAGGCCGAGGCCGACGTGGCGCTCGGGAAGAGGTGGACGGGGCTGTGCACCAGCCTTGCCTCCGCCAGCGATGTCTCCTCCGATGGAGGGCCATGCCGGGACCAACCTCGTGAGTTCTTCATCAGGCTGCGTCGGCCACAGCGTCATCGCCTTCGTCTTCCTGCGCCATTCGCTCGGGAGATGGAGCTTGATCCGCCCTAGACCCTGAGGTTGCACATGAGGGGCTGCGGGAACGGCGGCACATGGATCGACGTGGACTTTCCCGCCCCTCAGGTCATGTATCTTCGCCGCGGATGGAAGACCTTCGCTCGCATCCATAGCCTGACGGCGGGGCTCGTTCTCTATTTCGAATTAGTAGAGAACGGCCTACTCTCCGTCAAGGTCTTTGGAGACTCTAGGACTCGCTTGAAGTGCTGCGTGGAGAGCTCCTCCGACGATGAAGACTCCTATTCAAGCGGGAGTGATGAGGAGGACAGTGACAACGGCGACGAGAGCGTCGAGCGAGGGCACGTCAACCTCGTCTCCGACTGACCGCGTCGCCACTCCCTCCACCGTGCACTCTGCCGAGGGCCTTCCTCGTCAAGCTCTCCATCGGCGCGTTCCCCGTCCCTTCCTTTCTGCCTTCACCTGCCGCACCTGGGAGGAAAGGGGCAAGAACGGGGATCACGAGGCACTTATCTTTTCTAGTTTGTAAGCCTGCGGGCACTCGTTAGATTTCAAAATTTGTAATCCCCTTGCTCGTGTACCCATTCCGTATGAATTGTACTTGTTTGCAACGTATGAATGAAAGGAAGGGTGTTTTCCGGGTTTTTTTGGGTGTGGGCGAGGGCCACACCGAGGAACGCGTCCTCGTTATCTTAAGATAAACATGGTCTCCCGGCAACAGGCCTTGCCGTCCTCCTGCTCTACGACCTGACTACGCTCACGCTCTTGGCAGAGGTAGGGGCCGAGTAGGACTAGGCCTTTCGCTCGCCCTCTTCCTACCGCACTACAACCAAGTTCCGGTCCAAAGTAGAGTTTTCGGACACGGGACAGAGGGGGAAAGATGGTACGAGAGCGAGCGAAGCCTTATACGTTCAAGGTTCACACGGGCACATGGAGTGGGGGAGAAAAACATATCTGACGTTGCAGCCCCCGACAACTTTGGTCTGCCGTAGTTAGATCCTTGTGTCTGCAGCCCCCGGCAACCTTGGCTTGCCGGGGCCGGAGCACTGGCCCGTTCTTTTTCCTCCCAATAGCTCAGCAGAAATGTCCATGTACCCTACGAACAAAAGAAGACAGAAAGGAACAGAGTGACTCACACTCGACCTCTATGTTAGGGGTTAGCCGCCGCTAAGCACTATCAACCCTAACTGAGGAAGAAACTTAACCTAGCATGCATGCTATAACTTAGGGCGCTAGGCCGCCAGTGCTTCATTTATTTATGTTCAGGGTCTGCGCCTGGCTTTGTACAAAGGGTTACATGCCTTGCTGGCAAGGCTTGTACAAAAGGTGGTTTGCCGGGGGGCCCAGCAACTGCGCCTTATGGGTATAACTTGCGAAGATGTTCGATGTTCCAGGAGTTGCTCACTGGAATGTCATATTTGGTCTCCAGGCGGACTGCGCCAGGCCTCGTGACTCGTATTACCCGATAAGGGCCCTCCCACTTTGGCATCAACTTGTTGGAATTCTTGGCCGATTGAACGTGCCGAAGAGCAAGGTCGCCTTCCTCAAAGCTTCTGGCATGAACCTTGCGGCTATGGTAGCGGCGCAAGGCTTGCTGGTAGCGCGCTGCTTGTACAGCCGCCCGAAGACGATCTTCCTCAAGGAGCATCGCGTCATCTTGCCGCAACTGCTCTTGCTCAAGCTCATCATAAGCGAGCACTCGAGGTGACTCGTATGTGAGTTCCATAGGGAGAACTGCTTCTGCCCCGTAAATGAGGGAGAAGGGTGTCTGACCGGTGGCTCGATTTGGGGTCGTTCTGATTGACCAAAGAACCACCGGCAATTCATCAATCCAGCGTCGTCCGCACCTGCGTAGCCTGTTGAAAGTCCTTGTCCGAAGGCCTCGCAACACTTCAGCATTTGCCCTCTCAGCCTGGCCGTTGCTTTGTGGATGTGCAACAGAAGCAAAATAGACCTTGCTGCCGAGGTCCTAGATGTACTGCATGAAGGCCTGGCTCGTGTACTGTGTGCTGTTGTGTATCCGGTGGTGTGATTCGGCGTGGTCCGCAGCCCCTAGAGTACGGAGTCGAGCTCCTCTACCCAGTGCGTGTCAGATTCCTTGAGGGATCGCACTAATCTGGTTTTGATGCCGCTCATGATAAGACCATTTGCACGTTCGATCTGGCCGTTAGTTTGTGGGTGATAGACGGAAGCATAATCGAGCTTGATGCCGATGTTTTTGCACCAGAGTTTTACCTCGTCGGCCGTAAAGTTCGTGCCGTTATCAGTGATGATGCTGTGGGGGACGCTGTAACGGTGTACAACCCCGGATATAAAGTCTATCACCGGTCCAGATTCGGCCGTCTTAATAGGCTTGGCTTCTATCCATTTGGTGAACTTATCTACCATGACCAGTAAGTATTTTTGCTTGTGGGTTCCGCCTTTAAGGGGTCCAACCATGTCAAGCCCCCAGACCGCGAAGGGCCAAGTGATGGGGATAGTTTGGAGGGTGGTGGGTGGCATATGGCTTTGGTTTGCAAAGAGCTGGCAACCGACGCATCGTTGGACTAAGTCCTGGGCGTCTGCCTGGGCCGTCGGCCAATAAAAGCCTGTACGGAAGGCCTTGCTTACAAGGGACCGAGCTGCAACATGATGACCGCCGAGTCCGGCATGAATTTCAGCCAGGAGGTTCCGCCCTTCCTCTTCGGAGATGCACCTTTGAAGGACTCCGGTAGTGCTTTTCTTATAAAGCTCTCCCTCGTGGACTTTGTAGGCTTTGGATTGCCGCACTATGCAGCGTGCCTCATTTTGGTCCTCAGGGAGTTCCTGCCTAGTAAGGTAGGCGAGGAATGGTTCTGTCCATGGGGCGATGACGGCCATTATTACGTGGGCTGAAGGTGTTATTTCGTTAGCAGAGCCTCCGATTGTGTCAGAATCTTCGGTGTCGGGCAGTGCGGTTGGGTTCGGGATGTTATTGTTCGGCTCCCCTTCCCATACTACGGATGGCTTGAACAGCCTTTCCAAGAAGATGTTGGGGGAGTACATAGCGTTTTGCGCCGATGCGTGCCAGGACATCTGCGGCCATTTTCCCGGGCTATATGGTGAAATTCAAGCCCTTCGAACCGAGCTGACATTTTTAGGACGGCGTTGCGGTAAGCTGCCATTTTTGGATCCTTGGCATCGAAGTCTCCATTTATTTGGGATATTACGAGGTTCGAGTCCCCGCGCACCTCTAGGCGTTGAATGCCCATGGATACTGCCATCCGGAGACCATGTAAAAGGGCCTCATATTCGGCTGCATTGTTGGAGTCTGTGTACATAATCTGGAGTACGTATTGAACTGTGTCTCCTGTGGGGGACGTCAAAATGACGCCAGCCCCTAGTCCGACCAACATCTTGGAGCCGTCGAAATGCATGATCCAATTTGAATATGTGCCGTACTCTTTAGGGAGTTCGGCCTCCGTCCATTGTGCGACGAAGTCGGCCAAAACTTGCGACTTGATGGCTCGCCGTGGCTTATAAGTTATGTCAAACGGGAGGAGCTCAATGGCCCATTTTGCAATCCGGCCTGTTGCGTCACGGTTGTTTATAATATCGTTACGTGGTACTTCCAAGGCTACTGTTATTGAACACTCTTGAAAGTAGTGTCGTAGCTTCCGGGATGCCATGAATACCGCGTAAGCAATCTTTTGATAATGCGGGTACCGTGATTTGCACGGAGTGAGGACAGTGGACACATAATAGACCGGCTTTTGAAGGGGAATTTGTGTCCGTCCGTTTCTCGTTCGACGACGGGCACTGCGCTTACAACCTGATGTGTTGCTGCAATGTACAATAGCATTGGTTCGCCAATGTTTGGCGCGGCCAGGACTGGGTTTGTTGCCAATATGGCTTTGATTTCATCGAGTCCGGCCGTGGCTGCATCCATCCATTCGAAGTGTTCGGTGCGCTGAAGGAGGCGGTAGAGGGGTAGGGCCTTTTCTCCCAAGGGGGAGATAAAGCGGCTTAGAGCCACCACACATCCGGTTAACTTTTGTATTTGTTTGAGGTCCTTTGGGATATCCAATTGTGACAGAGCTCGGATCTTGGCTGGATTTGCTTCAATTCCTCTATCGGATACAATGAAGCCCAAGAGCTTTCTGGCTGGGACGCCGAAAACGCATTTTTCCGGGTTGAGCTTGATGTCGTATGTTCAGAGGTTATCAAATGTGAGCCTCAAGTTGTCTACTAGAGATTCGACATGTCTTGTTTTGACGACCACATCATCTACATATGCCTCCACTGTTTTGCCGATCTGGTTTGCTAGACATGTCTGAATCATGCGCTGATATGTTGCGCCGGCGTTTTTGAGCCCGAAGGGCATTGTGTTGAAGCAGAATGGGCCGTATGGTGTGATAAATGTCGTTGCGGCTTGGTCTGATTCTGCCATCTTGATTTGATGGTAGCCGGAATATGCGTCGAGGAAACACAACGAATCGTGTCCTGCGGTAGCGTCGATAATTTGATCGATGCGGGGGAGGGGGAAGGGATCCTTTGGACAAGCCTTGTTAAGGTCTTTAAAATCAACGCACAGGCGCCATGATTTGTCCTTCTTTGGTACCATCACCAGGTTTTCTAGCCAGTCCGGATGTTTTATATCTCTGATGAATCCGGCCTCCAATAGCTTTGCTAGCTCCTCTCCCATGGCCTGTCTCTTAGGTTCGGAAAAACGCCGAAGAGCTTGTTTGACAGGTTTGAATCCTTTTAGGATATTTAAGCTGTGCTTGGCCAGCCTGCGTGGGATTCCTGGCATGTCTGAAGGGTGCCAGGCGAAAATGTCCCAGTTCTCTCGTAGGAACTCTCGCAGTGCGGCGTCTACCTCAGGGTTTAACTGTGCCACGATGGAAGCTGTTTTATTGGGGTCCATTGGATGGACCTGGAATTTGACTATTTCGTCCGCCGGTTTAAAGGAGGTGGACTTGGATCTTTTGTCGAGTACCACATCGTCCCTATTCACCGTGGAGCGTAGCGCAGTCAGTTCTTCAGCTGCTAGGGCTTCGGATAGTGCCTCGAGGGCCAGTGCGGCTGTCTTGTTTTCGGCGAGGAGTGCTATGTCCGGATCACTAGCGAGAGTGATGATCCCGTTAGGCCCGGGCATCTTGAGCTTCATGTACCCGTAATGGGGTATTGCTTGGAAGATTGTAAACGCTTCCCGCTGTAGCAGAGCGTCATAACCGCTACTGAACGGAGCCACATGGAACATGACCTCTTCGGACCTGTAATTATCTGGCGTTCCGAACACCACATCTAGTGTGATTTTTCCTGTACAGCGCGCTTCCCGACTGGGGATTATTCCTCTAAAGGTTGTGCTGCTTGGCTCAATGCGGTTCCAGTCTATTTCCATTTTTTGAATGGTTTCCTCATAAATGAGGTTCAATCCGCTGCCGCCGTCCATGAGTACCTTGGTAAGACGAAAGCCGTCCACTATTGGACTGAGGACCAATGCGGCTGGTGCTCGGGCTGTTCGAAATTTAGGTTCATCACTGGCGTTAAAGGTAATAGCCGTGTCACGCCATGGGTTTATTCTTGCTACTTGGTAGACTTCGGCAAGGCTGCGGAGTGTCCTTTTTCGCATATTGTTTGATGCGAAAGTCTCGAAGACTGTTAATACCGTATTGGTGTCTCTGGGGTGGCTTTCTGTGGCCTCCGGAATTAGGAGATCTTCGCCAATTTTGGCCACCTGCCGGAGTATCCAACATGCTCTAAGGCTGTGAGTTGGTGTGGCGTCCTCTGTACTGTGAATTTTACAGGGTCCATTAAGCCATCCTTCCAGTACGGTTCCATGTGTTGGGGAACGTAGTAATTTCAAAAAAATTCCTACGCACACGCAAGATCATGGTGATGCATAGCAACGAGAGGGGAGAGTGTGATCTACGTACCCTTGTAGATCGACAACGGAAGCGTTATCACAACGTGGTTGATGTAGTCGTACGTCTTCATGGCCCGACCGATCAAGCAACGAAACTACGGCACCTTCGAGTTCTAGCACACGTTCAGCTCGATGACGATCCCCGGACTCCGATCCAGCAAACTGTCGGGGAAGAGTTCCGTCAGCACGACGGCGTGGTGATGATCTTGATGTACTACCGTCGCAGGGCTTCGCCTAAGCACCGCTACAATATTATCGAGGACTATGGTGGAAGGGGGCACCGCACACGGCTAAGAATATGATCACGTGGATCAACTTGTGTGTCTAGGGGTGCTCCCTGCCTCCGTATATAAAGGATCAAAGGGGGGGGTGCGGCCGGCCAGGAGAGGGCGCGCCAGGAGGAGTCCTACTCCCTCCGGGAGTAGGATTCCCCCCTTTCCTAGTTGGAATAGGATTCGGGAGGGGGGAAAGAGGAGAGAGAGAAGGAAGGGAGGCGCCGGCCCCCTCTCCTTGTCCTATTTGGACTAGGGGGGAGGGGCGCGCGGCCCAGCCCTGGCCACCTCTCCTCTCTTCCACTAAAGCCCACTAAGGCCCATATACCTCCCGCGGGGTTCCCGTAACCTCCCGGTACTCCGGAAAAATCCCGATTTCACCCGGAACACTTCCGATATCCAAATATAGGTTTCCAATATATCAATCTTTATGTATCGACCATTTCGAGACTCCTCGTCATGTCCGTGATCACATCTGGGACTCCGAACAAACTTCGGCACATCAAAATGCATAAACTCATAATATAACTGTCATCAAAACCTTAAGCGTGCGGACCCTACGGGTTCGAGAACAATGTATACATGACCGAGACACGTCTCTGGTCAATAACCAATAGCGGAACCTGGATGCTCATATTGGCTCCTACATATTCTACGAAGATCTTTTATCGGTCAGACCGCATAACAACATACGTTGTTCCCTTTGTCATCGGTATGTTACTTGCCCGAGATTCGATTGTCGGTATCTCAATACCTAGTTCAATCTCGTTACCGGCAAGTCTCTTTACTCGTTTCGTAATACATCATCTCACAACTAACTCATTAGTTTCAATGCTTGCAAGGCTTATGTGATGTGCATTACCGAGAGGGCCCAGAGATACCTCTCCGACAATCGGAGTGAGAAATCCTAATCTCGAAATACGCCAACCCAACATGTACCTTTGGAGACACCTGTAGAGCTCCTTTATAATCACCCAGTTACGTTGTGACGTTTGGTAGCACACAAAGTGTTCCTCCGGCAAACGGGAGTTGCATAATCTCATAGTCATAGGAACATGTATAAGTCATGAAGAAAGCAATAGCAACACACTAAACGATCGGGTGCTAAGCTAATGGAATGGGTCATGTCAATCACATCATTCTTCTAATGATGTGATCCCGTTAATCAAATAACAACTCTTTTGTTCATGGTTAGGAAACATAACCATCTTCGATTAACAAGCTAGTCAAGTAGAGGCATACTAGTGACACTCTGTTTGTCTATGTATTCACACATGTATTATGTTTCCGGTTAATAAAATTCTAGCATGAATAATAAACATTTATCATGATATAAGGAAATAAATAATAACTTTATTTTGCCTATAGGGCATATTTCCTTTAGTCTCCCACTTGCACTAGAGTCAATAATCTAGTTCACATCGCCATGTGATTCAACACTAATAGTTCACATCACCATGTGATTAACACCCATAGTTCACATCATCATGTGACCTATACCCAAAGGTTTTACTAGAGTCAATAATCTAGTTCACATCGTTTATGTGATTAACACCCAAAGAGTACTAAGGTGTGATCATGTTTTGCTTGTGAGATAATATTAGTCAACGGGTTTGTCACATATAGATCCGTAGGTATTTTGCGAATTCTATGTCTACAATGCTCTGCACGGAGCTACTCTAGCTAATTGCCCCCACTTTCAATATGTATCTAGATCGAGACTTAGAGTCATCCAGATCTATGTCAAAACTTGCATCGACATAACTTTTTACGACAAACTTTTTGTCACCTCCATAATTGAGAAATATTTCCTTATTCCACTAAGGATAATTTTGACCGCTGTCCAGTAATCTATTCTTAGATCACTATTGTACTCCCTTGCTTAAAACAGTGTAGGGTATACAATAGATCTGGTACACAGCATGGCATACTTTATAGAACCTATGGCTGAGGCATAGGGAATGACTTTCATTCTCTTTCTATCTTCTGCCGTGGTCGGGCTTTGAGTCTTACTCAATTTCACACCTTGTAACACAGCCAAGAACTCTTTCTTTGACTGTTCCATTTTTGAACTACTTCAAAATATTGTCAAGGTATGTACTCATTGAAAAAACTTATCAAGCGTCTTGATCTATCTCTATAGATCTTGATGCTTAATATGTAAGCAGCTTCACCGAGATCTTTCTTTGAAAAACTTCTTTCAAAATACTCCTTTATGCTTTGCAGAATAATTCTACATTATTTCCGATCAACAATATGTCATTCACATATACTTATCAGAAATGCTGTAGTGCTCCCACTCACTTTCTTGTAAATACAGGCTTCACCGCAAGTCTGTATAAAACTATATGCTTTGATCATACTATCAAAGCATTTATTCCAACTCCGAGAGGCTTGCACCAGTTCATAAATGGATTGCTGGAGCTTGCACACTTTGTTAGCTCCTTTTGGATTGACAAAACCTTCCGGCTGCATCATATACAACTCTTCTTCCAGAAATCCATTCAGGCATGCAGTTTTGACATACATTTGCTGGATTTCATAAAATGCGGCAATTGCTAACATGATTCGGACAGACTTAAGCATAGATACGAGTGAGAAACTCTCATCATAGTCAACACCTTGAACTTGTCGAAAACCTTTTTGCGACAATTCTAGCTTTGTAGATAGTAACACTACTATCAGCGTCTGTTTTCCTCTTAAAGATCCATTTAATCTCAATGGCTCGCCGATCATTGGGCAAGTCAATCAAAGTCCATACTTTGTTCTCATACATGGATCTCATCTCAAATTTCATGGCCTCAAGCCATTTCGTGGAATCTAGGCTCATCATCACTTCCTCATAGTTCGCAAGTTCGTCATGGTCTAGTAACATGACTTCCAAAACAGGATTACCGTACCACTTTGGTGCGGATCTCACTCTGGTTTACCTACGAGATTCGGTATTAACTTGATCTGAAGTTACATGATCATCATCATTAGTCTTCCTCATTAATTGGTGGAGTAGTCACAGGAACATATTTCTTGTGATGAACTACTTTTCAATAAGGGAGAAGGCACAATTACCTTATCAAGTTCTACTTTCCTCCCACTCACTTCTTTCGAGAGAAACTCCTTCTCTAGAAAGGATCCATTCTCAGCAAAGAATATCTTGCCTTCGGATCTGTGATAGAAGGTGTACCCAACAATTTCTTTTGGGTATCCTATGAAGACGCACTTCTCCGATTTGGGTTTGAGCTTATCAGGTTGAAACATTTTCCCATAAGCATTGCAACCTCAAACTTTAAGAAACGACAACTTTGGTTTCTTGCCAAACCACAGTTCAGATTGTGTCATCTCAACGGACTTAGATGGTGACTTAGATGGTGCCCTTTTAAACGTGAATGCAGCTGTCTTTAATGCATAACCCCAAAACGATATTGGTAGATCGGTAAGAGACATCATAGATCGCACTATATCTAATAAAGTACGGTTATGATGTTCGGACACACCATTATGCTGTGGTGTTCCAGGTGGCGTGAGTAGTGAAACTATTTCACATTGTTTTAACTGAAGGCCAGACTCGTAACTCAAATATTTTACCTCTGCGATCATATCGTAGAAACTTTTATTTTCTTGTTACGATGATTCTCCACTTCACTCTGAAATTCTTTGAACTTTTCAAATATTTCAGACTTGTGTTTCATTAAGTAGATATACCCATATCTGCTCAAATCATCTGTGAAGGTCAGAAAATAATGATACCCACCACGAGCCTTAACACTCATCGGATCTCATACATCAGTATGTATTATTTCCAATAAGTCAGTTGCTCGCTCCATAGTTCCGGAGAACAGCGTTTTAGTCATCTTGCCCATGAGGCATGGTTCGTAAGCATCAACTGATTCATAATCAAGTGATTCCAAAAACCCATTAGCATGGAGTTTCTTCATGCGCTTTACACCAATATGACCTAAACGGCAGTGCCACAAATAAGTTGCACTATCATTATTAACTTTGCATCTTTTGGTTTCAATATTGTGATTATGTGTATCACTACGATCGAGATCCAGCGAACTATTTTCATTGGGTGTGTAACCATATAAGGTTTTA
Source organism: Triticum urartu (assembly GCF_003073215.2). NCBI lineage: Eukaryota > Viridiplantae > Streptophyta > Magnoliopsida > Poales > Poaceae > Triticum > Triticum urartu. The sequence continues at coordinate 83,660,213 of NC_053026.1, forward strand.
TTCATGTAAACAGAACAACAATTTATTCTCTTATTTAAATGAATAACCGTATTACAATAAACATGATCAAATCATATTCATGCTCAACGCAAACACCAAATAACACTTATTCAGGTTCAACACTAATCCCGAAAGTATAGGGAGTGTGCGATGATGATCATATCAATCTTGGAACCACTTCCAACACACATCGTCACTTCACCCTTAACTAGTCTCTGTTTATTCTGCAACTCCCGTTTCGAGTTACTAATCTTAGCAACTGAACTAGTATCAAATACTGAGGGGTTGCTATAAACACTAGTAAAGTACACATCAATAACATGTATATCAAATATACTTATGTTCACTTTGCCATCCTTCTTATCTGCCAATCACTTGGGGTAGTTCTGCTTCTAGTGACCAGTCCCTTTGTAGCAGAAACACTTAGTCTCAGGCTTAGGACCAGACTTGGGCTTCTTCACTTGAGCAACAACTTGCTTGCTGTTCTTCTTGAAGTTCCCCTTCTTCCCTCTGCCCTTTTCTTGAAACTAGTGGTCTTGTCTACCATCAACACTTGATGTTTTTCTCGATTTCTACCTTCGTCAATTTCCGCATTACGAAGAGCTTAGGAATCGCTTCCGTTATCCCTTGCATATCATAGTTCATCACGAAGTTCTACTAACTTGGTGATGGTGACTAGAGAATTCTGTCAATCACTATCTTATCTGGAAGATTAACTCCCACTTGATTCAAGCGATTGTAGTACTCAGACAATCTGAGCACATGCTCACTAGTTGAGAGATTCTCCTCCATCTTTTAGCTATAGAACTTGTTGGAGACTTCATATCTCTCAACTCGGGTATTTGCTTGAAATATTAACTTCAACTCCTGGAACATCTCATATGTTCCATGACATTCAAAACATCTTTGAAGTCCCGATTCTAAGCCATTAAGCATGGTGCACTAAACTATCAAGTAGTCATCATATTGAGCTAGCCAAACGTTCATAACATCTGCATCTGCTCCTGCAATAGGTCCGTCACCTAGCGGTGCATCAAGGACATAATTCTTCTGTGCAGCAATGAGGATAAACCTCAGATCACGGATCCAATCCGCATCATTGCTACTAACATCTTTCAACACAATTTTCTCTAGGAACATATCAAAATAAACACAGGGAAGCAACAACGCGAGCTATTGATCTACAACATAATTTGAAAATACTACCAGGATTAAGTTCATGATAAATTTAAGTTCAATTAATCATATTACTTAAGAACTCCCACTTAGATAGACATCCCTCTAATCCTCTAAGTGATTACGTGATCCAAATCAACTAAACCATGTCCGATCATCACGTGAGATGGAGTAGTTTCATTGGTGAACATCGCTATGTTGATCATATCTGCTATATGATTCACGCTCGACCTTTCGGTCACCGTGTTCCGAGGCCATATCTGTATATGCTTGGCTCGTCAAGTATAACCTAAGTATTCTGCGTGTGCAACTGTTTTGCACCCGTTGTATTTGAACGTAGAGCCTATCACACCCGATCATCACGTGGTGTCTCAGCACGAAGAACTTTCGCAACGGTGCATACTCAGGGAGAACACTTCTTGATAATTAGTGAGAGATCATCTTATAATGCTACTGTCAATCAAAGCAAGATAAGATGCATAAAAGATAAACATCACATGCAATCAATATAAGTGATATGATATGGCCACCATCATCTTGTGCTTGTGATCTCCATCTTCGAAGCACCGTCATGATCACCATCATCACCGGCGCGACACCTTGATCTCCATCGTAGCATCGTTGTCATCTCGCCAATCTTATGCTTCCACGACTATCGCTACCGCTTAGTGATAAAGTAAAGCATTACAGCGTGATTGCATTGCATACAATAAAGCGACAACCATATGGCTCCTGCCAGTTGCCGATAACTCGGTTACAAAACATGATCATCTCATACAATAAAATTTAGCATCATGTCTTGACCATATCACATCACAACATGCCCTGCAAAAACAAGTTAGACGTCCTCTACTTTGTTGTTGCAAGTTTTACGTGGCTGCTACGGGCTTAAGCAAGAACCAATCTTACCTACGCATCAAAACCGCAACGATAGTTTGTCAAGTTGGTGCTATTTTAACCTTCGCAAGGACCGGGCATAGCCACACTCGGTTCAACTAAAGTTGGAGAAACTGTCACCCGCTAGCCACCTTTGTGTAAAGCACGTCGGGAGAACCGGTCTCGCATAAGCGTACGCGTAATGTCGGTCCGGGCCGCTTCGTCCAACAATACCGCCGAACCAAAGTATGACATGCTGGTAAGCAGTATGACTTATATCGCCCACAACTCACTTGTGTTCTACTCGTGCATATAACATCAACATATAAAACCTATGCTCGGATGCCACTGTTGGGGAACATAGTAATTTCAAAAAAAATTCTACGCAAGATCATGGTGATGCATAGCAACGAGAGGGGAGAGTGTGATCTACGTACCCTTGTAGATCGACAACGGAAGCGTTATCACAACGTGGTTGATGTAGTCGTACATCTTCACGGCCCGACCGATCAAGCACGGAAACTACGGCACCTCCGAGTTCTAGCACACGTTCAGCTCGATGACGATCCCCGGACTCCGATCCAGCAAAGTGTCGGGGAAGAGTTCCGTCAGCACAACGGCGTGGTGATGATCTTGATGTACTACTGTCGCAGGGCTTCGCCTAAGCACCGCTACAATATTGTCAAGGACTATGGTGGAAGGGGGCACCGCACACGGCTAAGAATATGATCACGTGGATCAACTTGTGTGTCTAGGGGTGCTCCCTGCCTCCGTATATAAAGGATCAAAGGGGGGGTGCGGCCGACCAGGAGAGGGCACGCCAGGAGGAGTCCTACTCCCTCCGGGAGTAGGATTCCCCCCTTTCCTAGTTGGAATAGGATTCGGGAGGGGGGAAAGAGGAGAGAGAGAAGGAAGGGGGGCGCCGGCCCCCTCTCCTTGTCCTATTCGGACTAGGGGGGGCGGCCCAGCCCTGGCCACCTCTCCTCTCTTCCACTAAAGCCCACTAAGGCCCATATACCTCCCGGGGGGTTCCCGTAACCTCCCGGTACTCCGGAAAAATCCCGATTTCACCCGGAACACTTCCGATATCCAAATATAGGCTTCCAATATATCAATCTTTATGTCTTGACCATTTCGAGACTCCTCGTCATGTCCGTGATCACATCCGGCACTCCGAACAAACTTCGGCACATCAAAATGCATAAACTCATAATATAACTGTCATCGAAACCTTAAGCGTGCGGACCCTACGGGTTCGAGAACAATGTAGACATGACCGAGACACGTCTCCGGTCAATAACCAATAGCGGAACCTGGATGCTCATATTGGCTCCTACATATTCTACAAAGATCTTTTATCGGTCAGACCGCATAACAACATACGTTGTTCCCTTTGTCATCGGTATGTTACTTGCCTGAGATTCGATCGTCGGTATCTCAATACCTAGTTCAATCTCGTTACCGGCAAGTCTCTTTACTCGTTTCGTAATACATCATCTCACAACTAACTCATTAGTTTCAATGCTTGCAAGGCTTATGTGATGTGCATTACCGAGAGGGCCCAGAGATACCTCTCCGACAAGCGGAGTGAGAACTCCTAATCTCGAAATACGCCAACCCAACATGTACCTTTGGAGACACCTGTAGAGCTCCTTTATAATCACCCAGTTACGTTGTGACGTTTGGTAGCACACAAAGTGTTCCTCCGGCAAACGGGAGTTGCATAATCTCATAGTCATAGGAACATGTATAAGTCATGAAGAAAGCAATAGCAACACACTAAACGATCGGGTGCTAAGCTAATGGAATGGGTCATGTCAATCACATTATTCTTCTAATGATGTGATCCCGTTAATCAAATAACAACTCTTTTGTTCATGGTTAGGAAACATAACCATCTTCGATTAACGAGCTAGTCAAGTAGAGGCATACTAGTGACACTCTATTTGTCTATGTATTCACACATGTATTATGTTTCCGGTTAATACAATTCTAGCATGAATAATAAACATTTATCATGATATAAGGAAATAAATAATAACTTTATTATTGCCTCTAGGGCATATTTCCTTCAGCATGCCCTGTAGAGGGTTTTTGCTTTTTGGTGTTTGACCCGGGTGTCTGGCGATGATGCACCATTTTATTTCGGACTGGGTTTGTATTCAGGGCCGGATCATCCCAAAATTTTATTTCGGTTTTCCAGGCGCTTTCCATCGCACAGTACTTTCGTACAATGTTCACTAAGTCAGTGAAGCGTGTAATATCACGGCGACTTATGGCGTTGAGGATTCCCTTGTGTGTGCAATTATTGCAGAAGATTGAGATTGCGTCTTCCTCGCGGCAGTCCCTTATCCTGTTCCTAACCAGGAGGAATCTCGCCCAGTAATGATGTACTGTTTCATCAGGCTCTTGCCTGATTTGGGATAGATCGCTTATGTTCGGGTGGGTGGGTGGAATTAAATCCGAAGCCTCACCCAATCTGAGGCTCAGAGGCCGAGGAATTTCCGAACTCGGAAATTTGGATTCCTGGATGTTGTCCAATGAATCCAACCCGTCGCCTGACTCTAAGTTCAGGTCTTGAGTGATATCCTCCCCTCCGCGGGTATCCAGCTTGGAGGGATCGGGAATCAGGACGTAGCTAGTCCTTAAGATAGATGAAGGGTCGCCGCACTGTCCCTCTACCACGGCAACGTGATGGGTGACTTGGGGAGAGTTAATCTCTCTCAGATCGGGTTTACGCCCAATCTGGTCGTAATCCGTAGCGACTCCCAGGGCGGCGATGCGATCCAAGAGCTCGTTTATGGAGGAGAGCTCCATTGGATCTAACTGCTCGGCGAGTTCTGAGCTGACATGAAGATTGTTTTTGATGGCTCGAGAGGTCATCGTCGGCGTAGAAGCCGAACAGGCGATCATAAGAAAACCGCCTAGCCGGAGGGTTTGGCCGACAGCCAAAGCTCCCTTAGCAACGATGTCGTCTTTAAAGACGGGGCGAGGCATCCTTCCTGATGGCGACGACACAGAGGAACTCTCAATGAAAGCACCAATGTCGGTGTCAAAACCGGCGGATCTCGGGTAGGGGGTCCCGAACTGTGCGTCTAGGCCGGATGGTAATAGGAGGCAAGGGACACGAAGTTTTACCCAGGTTCAGGCCCTCTTGATGGAGGTAAAACCCTACGTCCTGCTTGATTAATATTGATGATATGGGTAGTACAAGAGAAGATCTACCATGAGATCGAAAAGGCTAAACCCTAGAAGCTAGCCTATGATATGATTGTTGTTCTGTATGTTGTCCTACGGACTAAAACCCTCCGGTTTATATAGACACCGGAGAGGGTTAGGGTTACACAAAGTCGGTTACAATGGTAGGAGATCTACATATCCGTATCGCCAAGCTTGCCTTCCACGCCAAGGAAAGTCCCTTCCGGACACGGGACGAAGTCTTCAATCTTGTATCTTCATAGTCTAGGAGTCTGGCTGAAGGTATAGTTCGGCCATCCGGACACCCCCTAATCCAGGAATCCCTCAGTGACCCCGGATTTACCTTCCCACCGGAGCTCACTCAGTTGATCCAGCAGCAGAACACATTGATGCAGTTGCTAGTCCAGAATCTGAATCAAGGGAACAACAACAACAACCCACCACCACCACCACCACTTGTTGATCACTTAGCCCGTTTTCTTAGGCTGAATCCACCGGTGTTTTCCAGTAGCACCGAGCCGGTAGTAGCAGATGATTGGTTCCGCAAGACATCAAGAGAGTTGACCACGGCAGGATGCACAAATGCGGAAAAAGTGAAGTTTGCCGCACATCAGCTGGAAGGACCTGCATCATCATGGTGGGAGAATTTCACAGCCACTTTCCCTGTCGACACTGTCACGTGGGACCAGTTTCAGCAAGCTTTTCGTACTACCCATGTTTCAGCAGGAGCTATGGCCATGAAGAAGCGAGAGTTTCGCAATTTGCGCCAAGGAGGATGGACAGTTGGCCAGTATGTGCAGGACTTTAGTAAGCTAGCACGTTATGCCCCAGATGACGTGGCTACGGATGCAGCTAAGCAGGAGAAGTTTCTGGAAGGATTGAATGATGAGTTGAGCATGCAGTTGATGGTAGCAACCTTCAACAACTACCAGGAGTTGGTAGATCGTGCTCTCATGATTGAAGGGAAGCAGCAGTAGATTGAGAATCACAAGAGGAAGTATGGACAAGGGAAGTACAATTCAGGAGCTCAGCAGAAGTCACGTTTTACCCCTAGACCGGAAGGATATTTTCAGCATACCCATGGAGGAGGTAGTTCGCACAATCACAATGGCACCAAGAATGGTAATGGGAATGGAGGAAGCAACGGCCAGAACCGCACCAACCCATTGACCCCAGCCAAGAGAGACCCGAGCCAAATCACTTGTTTTAAGTGCCAGAAGACCGGACATTATGCCAATGAATGTCCTGAATCACAGAATGGAAATGGCAATGGAAGCTCTGGGAAGAATCCAAACCCTTTCAACAGGGGACAGGTGAACCACGTTAACGTGGAGGAGGTTGAAGAGCAGCCGAATGCAGTAATCGGTAAGTTTTTGGTTAAGTCATTTACTGCACTCGTTCTTTTCGATACTGGTGCATCGCATTCATACATATCAAGGGGATTTGTGGATAAGTATAACCTGCCCACCAAAGTTCTTAGAACACCTATGTTAGTAAGCTCACCAAGAGCGGAATATATGGCTAGCCAAGGATGTTCTCAAGTGCCATTGAGTATAGGTAGGCATGTGTTTCCCTCGGATTTAATCATTTTGGAATCACAAGGTTTGGATGTAATTCTGGGTATGGATTGGTTGTCGATGTATGGAGGAAATTGAAGGAAATATGCCCTAGAGGCAATAATAAAGTTATTATTTATTTCCTTATATCATGATAAATGTTTATTATTCATGCTAGAATTGTATTAACCGGAAACATAATACATGTGTGAATACATAGACAAACAGAGTGTCACTAGTATGCCTCTACTTGACTAGCTCGTTAATCAAAGATGGTTATGTTTCCTAACCATGGACAAAGAGTTGTTATTTTATTAACGAGATCACATCATTAGTTGAATGATCTGATTGACATGACCCATTCCATTAGCTTAGCACCCGATCGTTTAGTATGTTGCTATTGCTTTCTTCATGACTTATACATGTTCCTATGACTATGAGATTATGCAACTCCCGTGTGCCGGAGGAACACTTTGTGTGCTACCAAACGTCACAACGTAACTGGGTGATTATAAAGGTGCTCTACAGGTGTCTCCAAAGGTACATGTTGGGTTGGCGTATTTCAAGATTGGGATTTGTCACTCCGATCGTCGGAGAGGTATCTCTGGGCCCTCTCGGTAATGCACATCACTTAAGCCTTGCAAGCATTGCAACTAATGAGTTAGTTGCGGGATGATGTATTACGGAACGAGTAAAGAGACTTGCCGGTAACAAGATTGAACTAGGTATTGGATACCGACGATCGAATCTCAGGCAAGTAACATACCGATGACAAAGGGAACAACATATGTTGTTATGCGGTCTGACCGATAAAGATCTTCGTAGAATATGTAGGAGCCAATATGGGCATCCAGGTCCCGCTATTGGTTATTGACCGGAGACGTGTCTCAGTCATGTCTACATTGTTCTCGAACCGTAGGGTCCGCACGCTTAAGGTTTCGATGACAGTTATATTATGAGTTTATGGGTTTTGATGTACCGAAGGAGTTCGGAGTCCCGGATGAGATCGGGGACATGACGAGGAGTCTCGAAATGGTCGAGACGTAAAGATCGATATATTGGACGACTATATTCGGACATCGGAAAGGTTCCGAGTGATTCGGGTATTTTTCGAGTACCGGAGAGTTACGGGAATTCGCCGGGAGAAGTATTGGGCCTTATTGGGCCAGACGGGAAAGAGAGAGGGGCTGCCTAGGACAGACCGCGCGCCCCCCCCAAGGCCTAGTCCGAATTGGACTAGGGGGAGGGTCTGCGCCCCTTCCTTGTTTCCTACTCTTACTACATGGAAGGACTCCTAGTTGGACTAGGAAAAGGGGAATCCTACTCCCGGTGGGAGTAGGACTCCCCTAGGGCGCGCCATAGAAAGGGCCGGCCCTCCCCTCCTCCACTCCTTTATATACGGGGGCAGGGGGCACCCCATAGACACACAAGTTGATCTTCGTGATCGTTCCTTAGCCGTGTGCGGTGCCCCCCTCCACCATTTTCCACCTCGGTCATATTGTAGCGGTGCTTAGGCGAAGCCCTGCGACAGTAGTACATCAAGATCGTCACCACACTGTCGTGCTGACGGAACTCTTCCCCGACACTTTGCTGTATCGGAGTCCGGGGATCGTCATCGAGCTGAACGTGTGCCAAGAACTCGGAGGTTCCGGAGTAACGGTGCTTGGATCGGTCGGATCGGGAAGACGTACGACTACTTCCTCTACGTTGCGTCAACGCTTCCGCTTCGGTCTACGAGGGTACGTAGACAACACTCTCCCCTCTCGTTGCTATGTATCACCATGATCTTGCGTGTGCGTAGGAATTTTTTTGAAATTACTACGTTCCCCAACAGAAACATCGATTGCGCCAGTAAGTCGATCTTGCTTACCACCCCAGAAGGAAGAAGGATCAAGTATGTATCCCGGCATGTGCCGAAAAGGACTCAAGTAAATTGTTTAACAGGAGTTGTGTAGGAGGAAGTACCAGTGGTGAAGGATTTCCCTGATGTATTTCTAGAGGGGTTGCCAGGCATGCCACCGGATAGAGACATTGAGTTTTTGATTGAGCTTTTGCCAGGCACAGGGCCAATATCAAAGAGACCATATAGGATGCCCGCAAAAGATTTTGTGGAGATTAAGAAGCAGATTAAGGAGTTACTGGATAAAGGATATATTCGCCCAAGTTCTTCACCTTGGGGATCGCCAGTACTCCCTCCGATCCTTTTTATTTCGCATATAAGATTTGACTGAAGTCAAGACTCGTAAAGTTTGACCAACTTTATAGAAAAAAGTACCAACATTCACAATCCAAAATCAATATCAATAGATGTGTCATGACTTAAAGTTTCATATTGTATAACTTTAGCATGGCAGATGTTGATATTTTTTCATATAAATACGGTCAAACTTTGTGAAGTTTGACTTCAGAGAATTCTAATATGCAGAGTAAAAAGGACCGGAGGGAGTACTTCTAGTGGAGAAGAAGGATGGATCGTTAAGGATGGTTGTTGATTATCGAGGATTGAATGAAGTAACCATCAAGAACAAATACCCACTACCGATCATCAATGATCTGTTTGATCGACTGCAAGGAGATAAGGTATTTTCCAAGATCGATCTGCGGTCAGGATACCACCAGCTGAAGATTCGAGAACAGGATATACCTAAGACGACTTTTACCATCAGGTATGGGCTGTACGAGTATACCGTTATGTCATTTGGTCTGACTAATGCACCTGCATATTTTATGAACATGATGAACAAAGTGTTTATGGAGTTTTTGGATAAGTTCGTCATAGTGTTGATTGATGATATCCTGGTTTACTCGAAGAATGAAGAGGAGCATAAGGAGCATTTGCGTTTGGTACTTGGAAAGCTCAAAGAACATCAATTATATGCCAAATTCAGCAAATGTGAGTTTTGGTTGAAAGAAGTTGGATTTCTCGGATCGTTATATCTGGAGAAGGTATAGCAGTAGATCCCACTAAAGTTGATACTGTGACCAATTGGGAAGCCCCAACAACAGTTGGAGAGACCCCGAGTTTTCTTGGACTCGCGGGATACTACCGGAGGTTTATTGAGAATTTCTCAAAGATTGTGAAGCCTATGACGGAGTTGTTGAAAAAGGATACCAAGTTCATATGGACTGAGGAATGTGAGGCTAGTTTCCAGGAGTTAAAGAAACGTTTGGTTACCTCACCAGTATTGATTTTGCCAGATCATACCAAGGATTATGAGGTATATTGCGACGCTTCACGTCGAGGACTTGGAGCAGTGCTTATGCAGGAAGGAAGAGTGGTTTCCTATGCCTCACGACAGCTTAAGCCCCATGAATTGAATTATGCTACGCATGATTTGGAGTTAGCAGCCGTAGTGCATGCATTGAAGACTTGGAGACATTTTCTCATTGGAAACCATTGTGAGGTGTACACGGATCACAAGAGTTTGAAGTATATTTTCACACAGAAGGAGTTGAACCTCAGACAAAGGAGATGGTTGGAACTCATCAAGGATTATGATATGAAATTTCATTATCACCCCGGAAAGGCTAACGTAGTAGCTGACGCGTTGAGCCGTAAGAGCCATGTCAACACCCTAATGACGGGAGATTTACCAAGGGAGTTAGCCGAAAATCTTCGTGACCTATGTTTGGAGATAGTCCCGAGAGGCTATGTAGCAGCATTGGAGATTTAGTCTACTTTGATGGATAAGATTAGAGAAGCCCAAAGGACTGACAAGGAGATTGCCTGTATTAAGGAGAAAATGAGCAAAGGAAAAGCTAAGATTTCGTGAGGATGAGCACGATACCTTATGGTTTGAAGACCGTGTCTATGTACCAAATGATTCGGAGATCAGGAAGTTAATTTTACAAGAGGCCCATGATTCACCGTATTCGATTCACCCAGGAAATACCAAGATGTATCTAGATTTGAAGGATATTTTCTGGTGGACTGGAATGAAGAAGGATATTGCGGAGTATGTAGCAGTTTGTGATGTATGTCAGAGAGTAAAGGCAGAGCATCAGAAGCCAGCAGGATTGCTACAACCATTGCCGATAGCCGAATGGAAGTGGATAAGCTAGGCATGGATTTTATTACAGGATTGCCCAGAACACGTTCAGGCTATGACTCGATATGGGTTGTAGTCGATCGTTTGACAAAGGTAGCTCATTTCATTCCAGTGAAGACTACCTATACCAGTGCAAAGTTGGCAAAGATATACATGACCAGAATCGTTTGTCTGCATGGAGTTCCAAGGAGCATAGTATCAGATAGAGGAACCCAATTTACCTCAAAGTTCTGGAATCAGTTGCATGAAACTTTGGGTACCAGACTGGAGTTTAGCACAGCTTTTCACCCGCAGACTGATGGACAGACCGAGAGAGTCAATCAGATTTTGGAGGATATGCTAAGAGCTTGTGCGCTAGATTACGGATCTAGTTGGGACGAGAATTTTCCATATGCAGAGTTATCTTACAACAACAGTTATCAATCCAGTTTGAAGATGGCCCCTTTCGAAGCCTTGTACGGAAGGAGGTGCAGGACCCCATTGTCTTGGGATGAAGTTGGAGACCGCCAGTTGTTTGGACCGGATCTGATAAAGGAGTCTGAACAGAAAGTGAAATTGATCCGCGATAGGCTCAAGGTAGCTCAATCCAGGCAGAAGAGTTATGCAGATTCTAAACGCAAGGAGACAGTTTACGAAGTCGGAGACCGAGTTTATCTTCGAGTATCACCACTTCGAGGAGTTAAGCGCTTTGGAGTTAAGGGAAAGTTAGCGCCACGTTTTGTAGGCCCATAGAAAGTTTTGGAGCGTATGGGAGAAGTAGCCTATAAGTTGGAGTTGTCCGAAGGATTGTCACGAGTACACGACGTGTTCCACGTATCCCAGTTGAAGAAGTGCCACGCATAAATGGCTGATATACCGCTGAGAGATACAGTGCCACTGGAAGCAATTCAGTTGGACAGTGATTTGACCTATGAGGAGGAACCAGTCAAGATTTTAGAGTATGCCAGTCGAGTCACCCGCAGCAAGGTTATCAAGTTTTGCAAGGTTCAGTGGAGCCACCACACGGAGGATGAAGCCACCTGGGAGCGAGAGGAAGATTTGCTGAAGGACCACCCTCACCTATTTTCTAGCCAACCCGAATCTCGAAGGCGAGATTCATCTTAAGGTGGGTAGGTTTGTAACATCCCAAATTTTCAATTTGGAATGTTATACACTAGATCATCATTGCATATCATATTTTATTGCATTTTGGTTGATCCTAGAAATTTTACGCAACTCAAGGACCCTTGGAGAGAGTTGGGGATTTCGTTATTTTCATATTTGAGTTTCTCAAATTTTGAAAATAGGATCATTTGATTTTATTTATTTTATCTTCAATTATTTCTATTACAAAAATATGAGAGAGGGAATAAAATGACTTTCCCAAAATAAAGAAATATTGAGGATTTAATAAAAAAATCAAATAAGATTTTATTTTGGTTTTATTTGCTATTTTATTTGTATTAGGGAAAAATGCGCGTTTTTTCAAAATTGCATTTAGGCCCCAAATAAATGTTCATCCTGTGCGGCTTGATTTTAGAAGCCGGGGAAAATTTATTTCAGGATTTTTGGAGTCCGTTTAGTATTCCTTTAGTTTTTTTTCTGAGCGTAATTTTTTTATAAAAGCCGAACCGACCTACCGGGCCGTGTCCGACCAGGACTCCCGACCCGGCCGGCCTTTATAAGGCAAGGCCCGAGCCGGCAACCCTAGCCGCCCGAGCCGCCCAACCCTAGCGCCGCCCGCTGCCGCCCGCGCCGCCGCCGCCGCTGGACCCGCACGCCGTGGTTGACCCGCCGCCGTTTTTTAGAAAAACCGTTCGATTTTTCCATCGGTTTTTTAGATCCGTTTTGTTTTTTTAGATCGTTTTTTTAGTTTAGTTATTTAGCGAGCGTTCGCTTGTTCGTTCGTTTTAACGAACACGTTCATCCTTTAGATCCAGATAACGAACGTTCGTTCGTTAATCTGTTCGTCATTTTTCTTTTTCTCGGATTAAATCCACGATTTTTCTGATCGCGATTCCTGATCCGATTTTCGTTTTAGTCTAACTTTTCGCTCGTTTATCAGAATCAGGCGATTCAAGCGCCTGGAGTTTCGTCTCGAAACCCTCTTTCCATTTAACCAACTCAAACAAGTTTTTGCCACTGTAAAAATTGCTCTAGATCCAGAATAGTAAACGAAGCCTGTTTCTTTTGCTGTTTGTCTTTCGTTGCTTCGCTCGATTTGATTCTTTTTGCCAACCGGAGTTCTTAAGTTGAACTTTCTGGTTAGATCTCTTATTTGAGTTTTACCTGTGCATTAGTTGAGTACTTATTGTATGCTTGTTTGTTTGCGATAGAGTACCCGGAGTGCGCCGCTTGCTATTTCGAATCGCTAGGTTTCCCGGATCATCAGCAAGGCAAGTAACACTTTGATCATATCTCCCACTACCCAGTTTTATTGCGTTAGATCAATCCTCACACATTGCATTGTTTAGGATCTAATTAAATTGTGGGTTTGGGAAGTAGTTGAGGTAGTACCTATTACCTGTTTATTATCAAACCTTTGGGAGTTACTTCTATATTTGCTTATTATGACATGCTATGCTAGTAGACGTGGATTCGGTGAGTGTATCCTTGACAGATGTGAGATTGTTAATTAATGGTTTATTTAAGGTGGCAACCTAAACACACATCTGGGTGGATTGAGGCACCTGGGTATTCCAGCGATTGCCTATTTTCTTTTGGACCGCCACCCAGGCTCAAAGGGATCATGATATTATTCATGCTAGAAACTTCCATGTGCAGCCACAAGCTACTATGGGCTCTAGAATAGTTGATTAAGTTGTGCAAACTCTTACGTTGGTAGACTAGCAGATGTAGGGGAAAGTAGGTGTAACGGTCTACCCGATCGTAAGGTGTTAGCGCTTCTGAAAGGCTATGTCTCGGTCATCCGTTTCTCAAACACCATGTAGTGCGAGAAACCAAACGGAGGCGATCGAGTCTTGTGGGGAAAAGTGCGCAAACCTCTGCAGAGTGTATAAACTAATCATGATTAGCCGTGTCCCCGGTTATGGACATCTTGAGTATCTAGTACCTGGATTATCATGTGAATCTCAACATGTTACTCAAAAATTAATTTCGTTGGGTTTTGTTTTATGATGATGCTTAGTTGGGATTGAGAATGCTGTCAACCATTCTCAATGTTTAACAACTTCCATGATAGTTAAATAAAATTTATTCCTTTGCAGTAGGCAAAAATTGGCTTTACGCAAAACTGTAACCATAGAGCTTTCCACCAGCCAAATATGCATATAGAATAGCCTATTTCATTCCATTACTCTCTATGTGTTACTTTGCCAGCATATTCCATGTGCTGACCCGTTTCGGGCTGCAACATTAATGTTGCAGACTTTTCAGACGATGATTAAGGTGCTTTTAGGTCGTGGTTCTATACTCAGTGATGCCATTGGAGTTGATGGACTCACTTATCTTCCAAGCCTTCTGCTGTTATCGTTATTAGATGGCCTTAAGCCATATTTATTGTAATAAGTTCTCTTTTGAGACACTCAATGTAATAAGTGTGTGATTGCTACTCTGTTATAAATCCTTCAAGTACTGTGTGGTGCCAGCATTACTGATCCAGGGATGACACTTGAGCATAGAGATTGGACCGTTTGAGGTCTGGTCGCTACATGATCATAACACCTCTATTAAGATGCTTAAAGAAGTTATTTTTCTGAGGTTTGGAGTCCCTAGATATTTAATGACTGATGGTGGTTCACATTTCATTCATGGTGCCTTTCGTAAAATGCTTGCTAAGTATGATGCTAATCATAGAATTGCATCTCCTTATCACCCGCAGTCTAGTGGTCAAGTAGAATTGAGTAACAGAAAGCTCAAATTAATTTTGCAAAAGACTGTTAATAGATCTAGAAAGAATTGGTCCAAGAAACTTGATGATGCATTACGGACCTATAGAACTGCATTAAAAAACCCTATGGGTATGTCTCCATATAAAATGGTTTATGGAAAATCATGTCACTTACCTCTCGAACTAGAACATAAGGCATATTGGGCCATTAAAGAGCTCAATTATGATTTCAAACTTGCCGGTGAGAAGAGATTATTTGATATTAGCGCACTTGATGAATGGAGAACCCAAGCCTATGAAAATGCCAAATTGTTTAAAGAAAAAGTTAAAAGATGGCATGACAAAAGGATACAAAAGCGTGAGTTTAATATAGGTGATTATGTGTTGCTATACAACTCTTGTTTAAGATTTTTTGCAGGCAAACTTCTCTCTAAATGGGAAGGTCCTTACGTTATCGAGGAGGTCTATCGTTCCAGTGCCATAAAAATCAACAACTTCGAAGGCACAAATCCGAAGGTGGTGAACGGTCAAAGAATCAAACATTATATCTCAGGTAATCCCATAAATGTTGAAACTAATATTATTGAAACCGTAACCCCGGAGGAATACATAAGAGACACTTTCCAGAACGTTTCAGACTCCGAAAAGGAATAGGTACGTGGTACGGTAAGTAAACCGACTCCAAAACAGTTCTAATGGCAAATTTTCTCCGTTTTGGAATATTTAAGAAAATAGGAAAATAAGAAGCAGACCGGAAAGGACACGAGGCTTCCACAAGGGTGGAGGGCGCGCCCCCTACCTCGTGGGCACCTCGTGTGCTCTCCGGACTCCGTTTTCTTGCATGATACTTCTTTTAGTTGGTAAAAAAATCATTATATAACCCCCCGAAGGTTTTGACCACCGTATCACGCAAATATCTCCTGTCTTTGTTTTGAGCTGTCCTGCTGAAGATTTTAGCAACATGTCGTCCCAGGATTCGGAAGGAGAAAGCTATGTGGCTGATTACATGTCAGATCCTAAGGTCTATGGGGATGTGGAGCATTGTGGTTGGACTACGGAAGAAGAAGAGGACTATGAACCTAAGTGAAAGGAGGAGATGAGCTCAGATGAAGATGAAGTCCAATTACCTCAACCTGAGGACAAGCATGTGGAGTTCAAAAACTCAAGCCTCCCGAATAGAGTAAAGAAACCTAAGATCGAGTTTATCCCTTTTTGCCTCTTGCAGGAAAACAACCAGGAATTATGCAAAAAGATACTAAGCCTGGAGTAGGAGATCGATGACCTGAGGGATCAAAATTCTGTCCTCTAGCGCAAATTAAGGAAGAAGCCTACACCATCAACAATGCCATCATCTTCTTCATCAACGAAGAAGAACTGAGTATCGGGTATGGGCACTCCCCTTGGCAACTGCCAAGCTTGGGGGAGTGCCCCGGTATCGTATCACCATCATTTTTATCTTTATCGTTTTTATTAGTTCGATCCTTTTGATAATATCTTGATCTAGTAGAATAAAGTTTTAGTATGATCTAGTTGTGAGTTTACTTTATGATTCTTCTATGTAATCGAGTCCATGAGCTATATATAATAAAGATTAGTGTTGAGTCAAGGGCTTGATTATCTTGTTATGATCTTGAGGGAATAATATAAAATAGAAAGAACAAAAAGAAATAAAGAGATCATATGGATCTTATGGAGAGTAATGAGCTCACATATAAAGAGTATGATGAATAAAAGTTGTTGAGAGTTGACAAACATAGTTTTGGTCATCGTTGCAATTAATAGGAAGTAATAAAGAAAGAGAGGTCTTCACATATAAATATATTATCTTGGACATCTTTTATGACTGTGAGCACTTATTAAAGTATCATATGCTAAAGAGTTGATGTTGGACAAGGAAGACACCGTAATGGGTTATGTTTTCTTACATCTGAGATAAATTATATTGTCATGGATCATCCAACATGCTGAGCTTCCCTTTCCCTCTCATGCTAGCCAAGTTCTGTGCACCAAGTAGAAATACTACTTGTGCTTCCAAATATCCCTAAACCCAGTTTTGCCATGAGAGTCCACCATACCTACCTATGGATTGAGTAAGATCCTTCAAGTAAGTTTTCATCGGTGCATGCAATAAAAAATTGCTCTCTAAATATGTATGACTTATTAATGTGGAGAAAATAAGCTTTATGCGATCTTGTGATGTGGAAGAAATAAAAGCGACAGACTGCATAATAAAGGTCCATATCACAAGTGGCAATATATGTTGCTGTTCTAAGAATGATCATGATGCCCGCATGTCCGTATTTTATTTTATCGACACCTCTATCTCCAAACACGTGGACATATTTTTTGATTTCGGCTTTCGCTTGAGGACAAGCGAGGTCTAAGCTTGGGGGAGTTGATACGTCCATTTTGCATCATACTTTTATATTGATATTTATTGCATTATGGGCTGTTTTTACACATTATGTCACAATACTTATGCCTATTATCTCTTATTTTACAAGGTTACATGAAGAGGGGGAATGCCGACAGCTGGAATTCTGGGTTGGAAAAGGAGCAAATATTGGAGACCTATTCTGCACAGCTCCAAAAGTCCTAAAACTTCACGGAAGTTATTTTCAGAATATATAAAAAATATTGAGCGAAGAAAGCACCAGAGGGGGGCCACCCACCAGCCACGAGGGTGGGGGCGCGCCCTACCCCCCTGTGCGCGCTCCCTGCCTCGTGGGCCCCCTGGTGGCCCTCCGATGCCCATCTTTTGCTATATGAAGTCTTTCATCCGAGAAAAAAAATCATAAACAAGCTCACGGGATGAAACTCCACCGCCATGATGTTGGAAATATGCCCTAGAGGCAATAATAAAAGCATTATTATTATATTTCCTTGTTCATGATAATTGTCTTTATTCATGCTATAATTGTGTTATCCGGAAATCGTAATACATGTGTGAATAACAGACACCAACATGTCCCTAGTAAGCCTCTAGTTGACTAGCTCGTTGATCAACAGATAGTCATGGTTTCCTGACTATGGACATTGGATGTCATTGATAACGAGATCACATCATTAGGAGAATGATATGATGGACAAGACCCAATCCTAAACATAGCACAAGATCGTATAGTTCGTTTGCTAGAGTTTTCCAATGTCAAAGTATCTTTTCCTTAGACCATGAGATTGTGTAACTCCCGGATACCGTAGGAGTGCTTTGGGTATGCCAAACGTCACAACGTAACTAGGTGACTATAAAGGTAGACTACGGGTATCTCCGAAAGTGTCTGTTGGGTTGACATGGATCAAGACTGGGATTTGTCACTCCGTATGACGGAGAGGTATCACTGGGCCCACTCGGTAATGCATCATCATAATGAGCTCAAAGTGACCAAGTGTCTGGTCACGGGATCATGCATTACGGTACGAGTAAAGTGACTTGCCGGTAACGAGATTGAACGAGGTATTGGGATACCGACGATCGAATCTCGGGCAAGTAACATATCGATTGACAAAGGGAATTGCATACGGGGTTGATTGAATCCTCGACATCGTGGTTCATCCGATGAAATCATCGTGGAGCATGTGGGAGCCAACATGGGTATCCAGATCCCGCTGTTGGTTATTAACCGGAGAATCGTCTCGGTCATGTCTGCTTGTCTCCCGAACCCGTAGGGTCTACACACTTAAGGTTCGGTGACGCTAGGGTTGTGAAGATATGTATATGCAGAAACCCGAATGTTGTTTGGAGTCCCGGATGAGATCCCGGACGTCACGAGGAGTTCCGGAATGGTCCGGAGGTAAAGAATTATATATAGGAAGTGCTGTTTCGGGCATCGGGACAAGTTTCAGGGTTATCGGTATTGTACCGGGACCACCGGAAGGGTCCCGGGGGTCCACCGGGTGGGGCCACCTATCCCGGAGGGCCCCATGGGCTGAAATAGGATGGAACCCAGCCCATAGTGGGCTGGGGCGCCAGCCCCTATAGGCCCATGCGCCTAGGGTTCCACCATGGAAGAGTCCATGTGGTGGAAGGCACCCCTAGGTGCCTTGGGGGGGAGGGAATCCTCCCCTTGGCCGCCGCCCCCCCCCCCTAGTAGATCTCATCTACTAGGGCCGGCGCCCCCCATGGCACCCCTATATTGGGGGGAGAGGAGGGATTTGAGACCAGCCCCTGGCGCCTCCCTCTCTCCCCGTTACGTCTCCTTTTCGTAGTGTAGGCGAAGCCCTGCTTCTGTGACGCCCTGCATCCACCACCACGCCGTTCGTGCTGCTGGATCTTTCATCAACCTCTCCTTCCCCCTTGTGCTGGATCAAGAAGGAGGAGACGTCTCCCGTCCCGTACGTGTGTTGAACGCGGAGGTGCCGTCCGTTCGGTCGCTGGTCATCGGTGATTTGGATCACGACGACTACATCATCACCGTTCTTTTGAACGCTTCCGTGCGCCATCTACAAAGGTATGTAGATGCATCCGATGACTCGTTGCTAGATGAACTCCTAGATGATCTTGGTGAAACGAGTAGGAAATTTTTTGTTTTCTGCAACGTTCTCCAACAGTGGCATCATGAGCTAGGTCTATGCGTAGTTCTTCTTGCGCGAGTAGAACACAATTAGTTGTGGGCGTAGATTTGTCAACTTTCTTGCCATTACTAGTATTTTCTTGCTTCAGCGGTATTGTGGGATGAAGCGGCCCGGACCAACCTTACACGTACGCTTACGTGAGACCGGTTCCACCGACTAACATGCACTAGTTGCATAAGGTGGTTGGCGGGTGTCTGTCTCTCCCACTTTAGTTGGAGCGGATTCGATGAACAGGGTCCTTATGAAGGGTAAATAGAAGTTGACAAATCACATTGTGGCTTTAACGTAGGTAAGAAGACGTTCTTGCTAGAACCCTAAATCAGCCACGTAAAACTTGCAACAACAATTAGAGGACGTCTAACTTGTTTTTGCAGCAAGTGGTTTGTGATATGATATGGCCAAAGTTGTGATGAATGATGAATGATCTATATGTGATGTAAGAGATGTTCATGCTATTGTAATAGGAATCACGACTTGCATGTCGATGAGTATGACAACCGGCAGGAGCCATAGGAGTTGTCTTTATTCTTTTATATGACCTGCGTGTCATCGAGAGACGCCATGTAAATTACTTTACTTTATTGCTAAACGCGTTAGCCATAGTAGTAGAAGTAATAGTTGGCGAGCAACTTCATGGAGACACGATGATGGAGATCATGATGATGGAGATCATGGTGTCAAGCCGGTGACAAGATGATCATGGAGCCCCAAGATGGAGATCAAAGGAGCTATGTGATGTTGGCCATATCATGTCACGTTTATTATTTGATTGCATGTGATGTTTATCATGTTTTTGCATCTTGTTTACTTAGAACGACGGTAGTAAATAAGATGATCCCTCATAACAATATCAAGAAGTGTTCTCCCCTAACTGTGCACCGTTGCTA
Source organism: Triticum urartu (assembly GCF_003073215.2). Classification (NCBI taxonomy): domain Eukaryota; kingdom Viridiplantae; phylum Streptophyta; class Magnoliopsida; order Poales; family Poaceae; genus Triticum; species Triticum urartu. Next base: position 83,680,356 of record NC_053026.1, read on the forward strand.
AAGTTCGTCATTTCTAAGCACGCCGTGATGATCGGGTGTGATGGATCCTTACGTTCACATACAACAGGTGTAAGACAGTTTTACACATGCAAAACACTTAGGGTTAACTTGACGAGCCTAGCATGTGTATAGACATGGCCTCGGAACACAGAAGACCGAAAGGTCGAGCATGAGTCGTATAGAAGATAGGATCAACATGAAGATGTTCACCGACGTTGACTAGTCCGTCTCACGTGATGATCGGACACGGCCTAGTTGACTCGGATCATGTAATACTTAGATGACTAGAGGGATGTCTAATCTAAGTGGGAGTTCATTAATAATTTGATTAGATGAACTTAATTATCATGAACTTAGTCTAAAATCTTTGCAATATGTCTTGTAGATCAAATGGCCAACGTAGTCCTCAACTTCAACGCATTCCTAGAGAAAACCAAGCTGAAAGACGATGGCAGCAACTATAAGGACTGGGTCCGGAACCTGAGGATCATCCTCATAGCTGCCAAGAAATATTATGTCCTACAAGCACCGCTAGGTGAAGCTCCCGTCCCACAGAACCAAGACGTTATGAACGCTTGGCAGACACGTGTTGACGACTACTCCCTTGTTCAGTGCGGCATGCTTTACAGCTTAGAGCCGGGGCTCCAAAAACGTTTTGAGAGACATGGAGCATACGAGATGTTCGAAGAGCTGAAAATGGTTTTTCAAGCTCATGCCCGGATCGAGAGATATGAAGTCTCTGATAAGTTCTTCAGCTGTAAGATGGAGGAAAATAGTTCTGTCAGTGAGCACATACTCACTATGTCTGGGTTACAACCGCTTGTCTCAGCTGGGAGTTAATCTCCCGGATGATGCGGTCATTGACAGAATCCTCCAGTCGCTTCCACCAAGCTACAAGAGCTTTGTGATGAACTTCAACATGCAGGGGATGCAAAAGACCATTCCTGAGTTGTTCTCTATGCTGAAATCAGCGGAGGTAGAAGTCAAGAAGGAACATCAAGTGTTGATGGTCAATAAAACCACTAAGTTCAAGAAAGGCAAGGGTAAAAGGAACTTCAAGAAGGACGGCAAGGAGGTTGCCGCGCCCGGCAAGAAAGCTGCCGGGAAGAAGCCAAAGAATGGACCCAAGCCCGAGACTGAGTGCTTTTATTGCAAAGGGAAGGGTCACTGGAAGCGGAACTGCCCTAAATACTTAGCGGACAAGAAGGCCGGCAACACCAAAGGTATATTTGATATACATGTAATTGATGTGTACCTTACCAGTACTCGTAGTGACTCCTGGGTATTTGATACCGGTGCCGTTGCTCATATTTGTAACTCACAGCAGGAGCTGCGGAATAAACGGAGACTGGCGAAGGACGAGGTGACGATGCGCGTCGGGAATGGTTCCAAGGTTGATGTGATCGCCGTCGGCACGCTGCCTCTACATTTACCTACGGGATTAGTTTTAAACCTGAATAACTGTTATTTAGTGCCAGCTTTGAGCATGAATATTGTATCGGGATCTCGTTTAATTCGAGATGGCTACTCATTTAAATCTGAGAATAATGGTTGTTCCATTTATATGAGAGATATGTTTTATGGTCATGCTCCTATGGTGAATGGTTTATTCTTAATGAATCTCGAGCGTATTGCTACACATATTCATAGTGTGAGTACCAAAAGGAGTAAAGTTGATAATGATAGTACCACATACTTGTGGCACTGCCGCCTTGGTCACATAGGTGTCAAACGCATGAAGAAGCTCCATGCAGATGGACTTTTAGAGTCTCTTGATTATGAATCATTTGACACATGCGAACCATGCCTCATGGGTAAGATGACCAAGACTCCGTTCTCAGGAACAATGGAGCGAGCAACCGACTTATTGGAAATCATACATACTGATGTGTGCGGTCCAATGAGTGTTGAGGCTCGCGGTGGCTATCGTTATGTTCTCACGCTCACTGATGATTTAAGTAGATATGGGTATATCTACTTAATGAAACACAAGTCTGAAACCTTTGAAAAGTTCAAGGAATTTCAGAGTGAGGTTAAAAATCAACGTGACAGGAAAATCAAGTTTCTACGATCAGATCGTGGAGGAGAATACTTGAGTCACGAGTTTGGCACACACTTAAGAAAATGTGGAATAGTTTCACAACTCACGCCGCCTGGAACACCTCAGCGTAACGGTGTGTCCGAACGTCGTAATCGCACTCTATTGGATATGGTGCGGTCTATGATGTCTCTTACTAATTTACCGCTATGTTTTTGGGGCTATGCTTTAGAGACTGCCGCACTCACTTTAAATAGGGCTCCGTCAAAATCCGTTGAGACGACACCGTTTGAATTATGGTTTGGTAAGAAACCTAAGTTGTCGTTTCTGAAAGTTTGGGGATGCGATGCTTATGTCAAGAAACTTCAACCTGAAAAGCTCGAACCCAAATCGGAAAAATGCGTCTTCATAGGATACCCAAAAGAAACTGTTGGGTACACCTTCTACCTCAGATCCGAAGGCAAGATCTTTGTTGCCAAGAATGGGTCCTTTCTAGAGAAAGAGTTTCTCTCGAAAGAAGTAAGTGGGAGGAAAGTAGAGCTTGATGAAGTATTACCTCTTGAACCGGAAAATGGCGCAACTCAAGAAAATGTTCCTGAGGTGCCTGCACCGACTAGAGAGGAAGTTGATGATAATGATCAAGATACTTCTGATCAAGCTCCTACTGAAATTCGAAGGTCCACAAGGACACGTTCCGCACCAGAGTGGTACGGCAACCCTGTCTTGGAAATCATGTTGTTAGACAACGGTGAACCTTCGAACTATGAAGAAGCAATGGCGGGCCCGGATTCCGACAAATGGCTAGAAGCCATGAAATCCGAGATAGGATCCATGTATGAAAACGAAGTATGGACTTTGACTGACTTGCCCGTTGAACGGCGAGCCATAGAAAATAAATGGATCTTTAAGAAGAAGACAGACGCGGATGGTAATGTGACCATCTATAAAGCTCGGCTTGTCGCTAAGGGTTATCGACAAGTTCAAGGGGTTGACTACGATGAGACTTTCTCACCGGTAGCAAAGCTGAAGTCCGTCCGAATCATGTTAGCAATTGCCGCATTCTACGATTATGAAATATGGCAAATGGACGTCAAAACGGCATTCCTTAATGGTTTCCTTAAGGAAGAATTGTATATGATGCAGCCGGAAGGTTTTGTCGATCCTAAGAATGCTGACAAGGTGTGCAAGCTCCAACGCTCGATTTATGGGCTGGTGCAAGCATCTCGGAGTTGGAACATTCGCTTTGATGAGATGATCAAAGCGTTTGGGTTCACGCAGACTTATGGAGAAGCCTGCGTTTACAAGAAAGTGAGTGGGAGCTCTGTAGCATTTCTCATACTATATGTAGATGACATACTTTTGATGGGAAATGATATAGAACTTTTGGACAGCATCAAGGCCTACTTGAATAAGAGTTTTTCAATGAAGGACCTTGGAGAAGCTGCTTATATATTAGGCATCAAAATCTATAGAGATAGATCGAGACGCCTCATAGGTCTTTCACAAAGCACATACCTTGATAAGATATTGAAGAAGTTCAATATGGATCAGTCTAAGAAGGGGTTCTTGCCTGTGTTGCAAGGTATGAAATTGAGCTCAGCTCAATGTCCGACCACGGCAGAAGAAATAGAAGAGATGAGTGTCATCCCCTATGCCTCAGCCATAGGTTCTATTATGTATGCCATGCTATGTACCAGACCTGATGTAAACCTTGCCGTAAGTTTGGTAGGAAGGTACCAAAGTAATCCCGGCAAGGAACACTGGACAGCAGTCAAGAATATCCTGAAGTACCTGAAAAGGACTAAGGAAATGTTTCTCGTTTATGGAGGTGACGAAGAGCTCGTCGTAAAGGGTTACGTCGACGCTAGCTTCGACACAGATCTGGATGACTCTAAGTCACAAACCGGATACGTGTATATTTTGAATGGTGGGGCAGTAAGCTGGTGCAGTTGCAAGCAAAGCGTCGTGGCGGGATCTACATGTGAAGAGGAGTACATGGCAGCCTCGGAGGCAGCACATGAAGCAATATGGGTGAAGGAGTTCATCACCGACCTAGGAGTCATACCCAATGCGTCGGGACCGATCAAGCTCTTCTGTGACAACACTGGAGCTATTGCTCTTGCCAAGGAGCCCAGGTTTCACAAGAAGACAAGGCACATCAAGCGTCGCTTCAACTCCATTCGTGAAAATGTTCAAGATGGAGACATAGAGATTTGTAAAGTACATACGGACCTGAATATAGCAGATCCGTTGACTAAACCTCTCCCTAGAGCAAAACATGATCAACACCAGAATTCCATGGGTGTTCGATTCATCACAATGTAACTAGATTATTGACTCTAGTGCAAGTGGGAGACTGTTGGAAATATGCCCTAGAGGCAATAATAAAAGCATTATTATTATATTTCCTTGTTCATGATAATTGTCTTTATTCATGCTATAATTGTGTTATCCGGAAATCGTAATACATGTGTGAATAACAGACACCAACATGTCCCTAGTAAGCCTCTAGTTGACTAGCTCGTTGATCAACAGATAGTCATGGTTTCCTGACTATGGACATTGGATGTCATTGATAACGAGATCACATCATTAGGAGAATGATATGATGGACAAGACCCAATCCTAAACATAGCACAAGATCGTATAGTTCGTTTGCTAGAGTTTTCCAATGTCAAAGTATCTTTTCCTTAGACCATGAGATTCGTGTAACTCCCGGATACCGTAGGAGTGCTTTGGGTATACCAAACGTCACAACGTAACTGGGTGACTATAAAGGTAGACTACGGGTATCTCCGAAAGTGTCTGTTGGGTTGACATGGATCAAGACTGGGATTTGTCACTCCGTATGACGGAGAGGTATCACTGGGCCCACTCGGTAATGCATCATCATAATGAGCTCAAAGTGACCAAGTGTCTGGTCACGGGATCATGCATTACGGTACGAGTAAAGTGACTTGCCGGTAACGAGATGAGGTATTGGGATACCGACGATCGAATCTCGGGCAAGTAACATATCGATTGACAAAGGGAATTGCATACGGGGTTGATTGAATCCTCGACATCGTGGTTCATCCGATGAGATCATCGTGGAGCATGTGGGAGCCAACATGGGTATCCAGATCCCGCTGTTGGTTATTGACCGGAGAGTCGTCTCGGTCATGTCTGCTTGTCTCCCGAACCCGTAGGGTCTACACACTTAAGGTTCGGTGACGCTAGGGTTGTGAAGATATGTATATGCAGAAACCCGAATGTTGTTCGGAGTCCCAGATGAGATCCCGGACGTCACGAGGAGTTCCGGAATGGTCCGGAGGTAAAGAATTATATATAGGAAGTGCTGTTTCGGGCATCGGGACAAGTTTCGGGGTTATCGGTATTGTACCGGGACCACCGGAAGGGTCCCGGGGGTCCACCGGGTGGGGCCACCTATCCCGGAGGGCCCCATGGGCTGAAATAGGGTGGAACCCAGCCCATAGTGGGCTGGGGCGCCAGCCCCTATAGGCCCATGCGCCTAGGGTTCCACCATGGAAGAGTCCATGTGGTGGAAGGCACCGCTAGGTGCCTTGGGGGGGAGGGAATCCTCCCCTTGGCCGCCACCCCCCCCCTAGTAGATCTCATCTACTAGGGCCGGCGCCCCCCCATGGCACCCCTATATATAGTGGGGGGAGAGGAGGGATTTTAGACCAGCCCCTGGCGCCTCCCTCTCTCCCCGTTACGTCTCCTTTTCGTAGTATAGGCGAAGCCCTGCTTCTGTGACGCCCTGCATCCACCACCACGCCGTCGTGCTGCTGGATCTTCATCAACCTCTCCTTCCCCCTTGCTGGATCAATAAGGAGGAGACGTCTCCCGTCCCGTACGTGTGTTGAACGCGGAGGTGCCGTCCGTTCGGCGCTGGTCATCGGTGATTTGGATCACGTCAAGTACGACTACATCATCACCGTTCTTTTGAACGCTTCCGTGCACCATCTACAAAGGTATGTAGATGCATCCAATGACTCGTTGCTAGATGAACTCCTAGATGATCTTGGTGAAACGAGTAGGAAAATTTTTGTTTTCTGCAACGTTCTCCAACACATGATAACCCACAAGTATAGGGGATCGCAACAGTTTTCGAGGGTAGAGTATTCAACCCAAATTTATTGATTCAACACAAGGGGAGGCAAAGAATATTCTCAAGTATTAGCAGCTGAGTTTTCAAATCAACCAGACCTGGAAACTTAAAATCTGCAGCAAAGTATTTAGTAGAAAAGTAATATGATAGTAGTGGTAACGGTAGCAAAAGGTAACGATAGTAAAAGTAATGTTTTTGGTATTTTGTAGTGATGATAGCAATAGCAACGGAAAAGTAAATAAGCGAAGAACAATATATGGAAAGCTCGTAGGCAATGGATCGGTGATGGAGAATTATGCCGGATGTGGTTCATCATGTAACAATCATAACCTAGGGTGACACAGAACTAGCTCCAGTTCATCAATGTAATGTAGGCATGTATTCCGAATATAGTCATACGTGCTTATGGAAAAGAACTTGCATGACATCTTTTGTCCTACCCTCCCGTGGCAGCGGGGTCCTAATGGAAACTAAGGGATATTAAAGCCTCCTTTTAATAGAGTACCGGACCAAAGCATTAACACATAGTGAATACATGAACTCCTCAAACTACGGTCATCACTGGTAAGTATCCCGATTATTGTCACTTCGGGGTTAACGGATCATAACACATAATAGGTGACTATAGACTTGCAAGATAGGATCAAGAATTCTCATATATTGATGAAAACATAATAGGTTCAGATCTGAAATCATGGCACTCGGGCCCTAGTGACAAGCATTAAGCATAGCAAAGTCATAGCAACATCAATCTCAAAACATAATGGATACTAGGGATCAAACCCTAACAAAACTAACTCGATTACATGATAGATCCCATCCAACCCATCACCTCCAGCAAGCCTACGATGGAATTACTCACGCACGGCGGTGAGCATCATGAAATTGGTGATGGAGGATGGTTGATGATGACGATTGTCGGTGTCAAAACCAGCGGATCTCGGGTAGGGGGTCCCGAACTGTGCGTCTAGGCCGGATGGCAACAGGAGGCAGGGAACACTTTGTTTTACCCAGGTTCGGGCCCTCTCGACGGAGGTAATACCCTACTCCTGCTTGATTAATATTGATGATATGGGTAGTACAAGAGTAGATCTACCACGAGATCAAGGAGGCTAAACCCTAGAAGCTAGCCTATGGTATGATTGTAGTGTATGGAGTTGATTGCCTACGGACTACAACCCTCCGGTTTATATAGACACCGGATAGGGTTAGGGTTACACAAAGTCGGTTACAATGGTAGGAGATCTTGAATATCCGCATCGCCAAGCTTGCCTTCCACGCCAAGGAAAATCCCATCCGGACACAGGACGAAGTCTTCAATCTTGTATCTTCATAGTCCAGGAGTCCGGCTGAAGGTATAGTCCGGCTACCCGAACACCCCCTAATCTAGGACTCCCTCAGTAGCCCCTGAACCAGGCTTCAATGACGACGAGTCCGGCGCGCAAATTGTCTTCGGCATTGCAAGGCGGGTTCCTCCTCCAAGTCCTTCATAGAAGATTGTAAACACCAAGAGTAGTGTCCGGTTCTACAAAATAAGCTTCCACATATTGCCATAGAGAGAATAATATTAACACAAATCAAATCTGCTGACGTATTCCGCAGTGCGCCATCACACTACGACCAAGTCCTTTACTCGAATCGTTTTTACTTTTCCACCTCAGCATGTTTTGCGAGGCGGTTTCCTTGGCACGTTTTGTCGAAGCAGAGATCGTGTGCCCCCCCTTTACGGGATTCTCATTAATACGGACGTGGGTAACCCAATCGTGCCCGTTTAGCATGTTTTCTCGATTAAAGGCGAGTCCCAAACGGTTACGGGGAGGGCTCCTGGTATTCAACCTCTTATAAAGAGACCAAGGCCTTGCTCCTTTTTCCAATCTCAAACGAGTTCGCCCGTCGCCTCGAGTTCCAACACCCTAGGCTCCAGATTCCAGGCGCTTCGGACCCTCGACAATGTCCGGTTCCGACCTTCAAGGCCGATGGATGCCCTCCTCCGTCACGGAGGAGGACGTGCTAAAGTTGAGAGACGCTAAGTTCTTGACTGCCAAAATTCCGCATAGGTTGCCTGCTCAAAGGCAGGCTATTCCCAGTCCCCAGCCCGGTGAGAGCGTAGTGTTCATGTCTCACTTCCTTCAGGGGTTAGGCTTCCCGATGGATCCCTTCGTGAGAGGGCTGCTGTTTTATTACGGGCTGGAATTTCATGACTTAGCTCCGGAGTCCATCCTCCACATTTCCTCATTCATCGTTGTGTGCGAAGCATTCCTTCGTGTTACTCCTCACTTCGGATTATGGCTCAAGACTTTTGGAGTGGAGCCGAAGATGATCGAGGGACGGCACGCAGAGTGCGGAGGCGCCGTCATAAGTAAGAATGCTGATGCTCCATGGCCCGAGGGCTCCTTTCAAGAGGAGCTCGGCTTGTGGCAACGAGAATGGTTCTATATCACCGCTCCCAGGAGCGCCAAGTGGGCGGCGCCTCCTGCCTTTCGCTCGGGCCCCCCATCACGGCTAGCGTCATGGGTCAACAAAGGATTAGATTGGGGTTTGCCCAAAGACGTGCCCCTGTTACAGGGCCGAATTAAGGATCTCTTGGAAGGAGACCTCAGCTTGGTCAAGGTGACCCAGGTCATGCTGATTCACCGAATATTGCCCGGCAAACGTCGCCCCCTTCGCCTGTGGGAGTTTAATCCAGAGGGACCGCAAGCTTTCCAGAACTTTATGGGCGCAACGCCCGCGGAGATGTATAGACTGTTCTTCGGATCACAAGAGATGTGTTCGGATTTAACCGAGGACGCAGGCCTAAGCTGCAATCGCCCAGATACTCAAGTAAGCAACCTTGTGCCCGGACCTTCGATCGGTATAATTGTCATAAACTTGCCCCTGAAAGAGCCGTCCTTTTAAACAGGAGTGGATAGCGAAGTCAAAGCTGATTAGGTGTCCGGCTCCCCTTCCTGAAACCAGGCCAGATCCTGTGCTGGTCAGGATGCTAGAGATAATGCCTTTGGAAGGGGAGGACAAGGAAGCTATGGCCTCCTCGAAGGAGGCTGCTCCGAAGGGAGGAACCGACAATTCCTCTCCTAAGGGGAAGAAGAGAGCCGCCTCTGATGACCCGGAGACCATGGCCTCAAAGCGGGGGAAGAAGTTTTCGTCAGAGGGTCCAGCGCTGGGGAGACCCTCGGCCGAACTACGCCCCCAAAGGGATCAGCCCTCCAGCGAGCCGTAAGTAGAGAAAGATTTTCCTTTAGAGGTATGAGAGAAATACTTACTTTTTATCTGGGAAGATTAACCAAAATTTTACCTTGTAGCTCAGACCTCAGCCCTTCTCAGCAGAGCTCGTCTTCGGGGGATCTTCTTCCGGAGATGATAGAGAGTGGAATGCCTCCCCCTGCCGTACCGCCTAGCGAGGCGGGCGACCCTGAGGTGTCGTCGTGGAGGGTTTCTCCGAATCCGGCAGGGGTGGAAGGTAGCCATATGGCCCCCCAAGGTTCTCCGCGTCCTGTCTTCGATGGAGGTCGTGGGACGAGTCCGGCACCGTCTGGTGCGCGGTCGGAGGAGCTAAAGATTCTGCTGGGGCGAGCTTCTATCTCAGAAGAGCACCGTGCATTGATGGGCACGGTGATTGAAAGGATTTCATCCGCAGAAAGTGGATTGCATGAGGCCGTCAAAAGTTTACTGACGGGTTTTGAGGTACGTTGGATAATGTACACTTTTGTCAGTTGCGCATAAGTAAGATGCGCCCTGTGTAGATAGTAGCCCCTGAGACTCTGCGCGTTGTCAAGAAATGATGGCACGCAGAGGATCATAATCCCAGGTCTAATATGTCGCCTTTGAATGTAGGTGGCGAGGTGTCCGGAATCAAGCCGAACTGATGATGTGACTGAACTAAAGCGGCAACTGGACGTGGCAGATGCCAACATCGTGCTTGTCAACAAGCGGCTTGATGAGGCTCAAGGTATGTAATTCTTTAGGCGGCATTAGGTAAGAGGAGCTTCATGCCAGTGTCTTACAGTGTGTGTGCTTGACGCAGATGGTACAGCCGCCGTGGAGAATCTTAGGGCAGAACTTGCCCGAGCTAAGGAGCAAGCCAGAAAAAGCGATGCGGCTGCCGAGAAGGCCCTTGGAGAGCTGAGAGCCGAACAGGCTGCTCACTGCCGAAGCAAAGAAGAGATGGCCGAGAAGTTAAAGAGCGCTGCAGACCGTTGCAAATTTCTTGAGAAAGAAGACCGGGCGAGACAGACGGAATTAGAGAAGGGCATTGCCGATGCCAAGGACGCTCGCTCTGTGACGAGAGCTGCGAAGGAGGAGCTGCGTCAGGCCAAACAGATTGCGGCTGGAAAGCCCTTTATGATGCGGAGGAAGTTTTGTGATCCGAAGTTTGCTCCGTTGGACTGGATGTGGAGTGTGGAGGACACCTATCTGGATTTGGCAGCAAGTGCTGCTGATGCGACCGAACACTTTCAAGATCTAAAAGATCGCGAAGTGGAAAAGCTTTTCTGGTCACAGTTCCACAATCCAGAGCGTCCACTGGCGGTAGACGATCGTTTGGCTCAATGGGCCGAACTGAATAGGTTGTCCGGACTCGCCATGAAGTACGTCATGGGTCATCTGTGGCCAGGGAGATCGGAGCCGAAGAGTTATTTCAGCTTGGTGCAGCAATTCCTTGACGCGGTGCCGCGTATTGATGCGATGAAGAGGTCAGCATGCATAGAGGGCGCACGGATGGCTCTTGCCCATGTCAAAACATACTGGGCAGAGATGGAGACCACCGTTGTTGCGTCCCGAGACTCGGACGAAAGTCGAGTACCCTCCGAGCACTATTTTCAGGAAGTCCTTGAAGGCGCTCGTGTAATAGAGATGCAGTGCTCGAAGGATGCTATGTTAGGATAGCATATGTAATTATAATGTAATATTTTGATAAATTGTAGTGGCCTTTTTATACTTGTGCCTTCAAGTATTGGGAACACCTTCTGTGCGGCCGTTTTAAGATATATATATATATATATATATAATCTGAAAGATGGCAGTCGTTGGCTTCAGCCCCCATGCACATAGTGTGGGGGTGCTCGCAGAAGACGCATTTCCACACTTGACCCAACATCTTGGTCCTACAAAGGAGGTGATAGCGCAGCGGGCCAGGCAACCGGACTATAATGCTTTAACACTTTCACTTAGCCATAGGTGTTTGACAATGAGACTCTTTAGGTAGCTCCTTGGTGGCAACTGCGCTCGTCCGAATTCGGGGCGGGTGTGTGCCTGACCGGGAAGCGGCCCTTCGTTAAAGCGGAGGAATCTGATAGATTCCGATAGGTCATCGAGTGGCTGACCAGTCTCACTCTACATCATGACAGTCAGTTTTCGGCTTTCTCTACTGAGGTGCTCGCCCGGCCGAACCGGGGGCACAAGCGCAGTAGTTCTCCTGGTGCTACCTTAGCCGATAGAGCGAAACGTAAGGTAGCCGAACTCAGGAGCCGGGCAACCCAACATTTGACCAAAGACATGATTCGGAGCTATTGCATATAATGCCAAAACTCGCGATGCCGAACACTCCCTAAGGTGTTCGGTCTTTATGAGTGCGGGCGAAACGACACTCTTTATTTAAAAAAAGAAGCCCCTGGTGTCCAGGTACGTGCAAAAATTCTGACGTGACCACATGCCAAGGCGCCAGCCTCCTCCTTGGTTATATCAGAAAGAAAAACCAGGGGATGTGTAGCAACAAGAGACAATAAAAAAGGTTTACGCAGGGTCTTAATCTAAAAAGAATCCTTTAGGACGGGTCCCTACTGCACGTCTGCGCCTGTGTCTCCGTTGTGCCATATCCTAGGCGGGCGCCGCACGACGTTCATCTGTAAAAGAGAGGAACTGAGTTGAAAATGGGCCGTGCCGAAAAAAAAGTTTAAAATAAAAAGTATAAAGTAAGATATATAAGTTTGAGCTTTATTGTCTCTTATTGTATATGAGTGGAGCCCCTAGTGCGGGGGTATATGGCTTCTAGGCCTGCATCAATGATGATTTTGCACCGAACTCGTCTATCCGCGTTTGTGGTCTTGAATGACCTATTTTGAAGTTTTTTTTGGCCGGTGAGGCCATTTTGCTGTGGGGCTGTCAAAGCGGCCGCACAGCCCTCCGCTTGGGGAGGCGCACTTTAGTGCTTCCCCTTCAAAGAGATGATGCCTCGTGGACCGAGCATCTTAAGCATAAGAGATGCATAATGCGGTATTGCGTTAAAGCGAGCGAAAGCTTCGCGTCCCAGTAGTGCTTGATAGCGATTTGAAAACAGGACGATGTGGAAGGTCAGCTTTTCGTGGCAGAGGTTATCGGCAGAGCCGAATGTGACTGTGAGCCGGAGAAAACCCGTACAATGGGTGTCCGGACCAGGTATTACCCCTTGAAAGGAGGTTTTGCTGTGGTGGATTCTTGCTGGGTTTATCCCCATGTGCTGGATTGTATCCTGATATATCAGGTTTAGTCCACTGCCGCCGTCCATAGGGACATTTAAAAACTGGAGTCCGCCAATTATTGGATCGAGTATCAAGGCAGTCCAGCCTACATTCTTGATATTCCTAGAATAATCTAGCTGATCGAAGATGATCGGTTTTGACAACCAGTGGCAGGACCCTTTGGGCCGTGTGGTGCGTATCTTTACGGACGCTACACGTTTTGTTTATGTGAAGTGAGTTCACTGTTTTTACTTCTTGTGGGAAGTTCTTTTGTTTCCTGGTGCTTTGCTTTTGGGGTTCGTCCTCGTCTTCGCTTGGTGTGTCGAGCCCCTTGTGTGAGTCTGCCGGATTGTTTGAAAACCCAACAGTATCTGTGGGTATGGTTAGCAGGCTTCCCGGGAGTACTGTGTATCTGACATATCCTGTCCAGGATTTTATTCAGGTTGGATGGATCGTCCCTGTTATCCTGGGGGGCGATTTCTCCTGATTTTGTCGTGAGCCTTTGAATCCGGCATTGACTGCCGTGCTCTTCGGACTTTTGTCCTTAGTCCAGCGACGGTCCTTGTTGCGTCGCGGTCTTTCGTTTCCATCCCTAGTTTCAGATGTACTTGGGTTGCTGGGGCTGCACCTTGCCAACCAGTTGTCCTCTCCTGCACAAAAGCGGGTCATGAGGCTTGTTAGTGTGGCCATTGTTCTTGGCTTTTCTTGGCCGAGGTGTCTGGCGAGCCATTTGTCTCAGACGTTATGCCTGAAAGCTGCTAAGGCTTCGGCGTCCGGACAGTCGACTATCTGATTCTTTTTAGTGAGGAATCTATTCCAGAACTGCCGAGCTGATTCTCCGGGTTGTTGAGTTATGTGACTAAGATCGTCTACATCCGGAGGGCGGACATAGGTCCCTTGAAAGTTTGCTCGGAAAGCATCCTCGAGCTCTTCCCAGCTTCCAATTGTGTTTTCAGGAAGGCTTTTAAGCCAATGCCGGGCTGGCCCTTTAAGCTTAAGGGGTAGATATTTTATGGCGTGGAGATCATCTCCTCTAGCCATGTGTATGTGGAGGATATAATCCTCGATCCAGACTCCAGGGTCCGTTGTTCCATCATATGCCTCTATGTTTACGGGTTTGAATCCCTCTGGGAATTCATAGTCCAGGACTTTATTAGTGAAACATAGGGGGTGTACGGCGCCCCTGTATTTGGGTGTGCCGGATTCTGATGATGGCTTCATAGCTTCGCTTACGAGAGCTTGCTTTCTTGGCCCATAAATGGACCTGACTGGGCCATGATGCGAATCCTTAAGTGGGTCGCATGCCGATTTAGGTGCGGCGCCGCTTGCCGCTTTATGGGGTCGTCTATCCGACCGTGTGGCTTTTTCATTTTTTGAATGCGAGGGCTCTAGGGCCTCTTCGTCGAATTCAGGCAGTAGCTTTCTTTTCGGATAGCTTTTAGTGCGGCGACTGTCGCCGTACTTATCTGTGGTATTGATTACTTTACTCCATCTGATCCGGAGTGCGTCTTCCGCTATTTTTAGCTTCCGCTTCTGCTTCTTTAGGCTTCATGCGGTTGCAACGAGCCTCTCGTGGAGATTCTTCTGCTCCATAGGTTTATTCGGCGTGAGGTCGTCCGGAATGCTGTTTTCGCCGGAGGAGGGATGTTTGGTCTCTCTATCCGTGTTGCCCTGTTCGGACTTTTGCTCTAAGGCCTGCTCGTCGTCTACCGGCTCGACCTGCTCTATGGCTGGGTTTTTGTTGAGGCGGGGCTTAGGTCGGCGTTTATGCCGACGCTTTGATTGCTTTTCGGGGGGTCGGTCTCCCGTCCCATCCCCTTTTTCCTTGTTGTCGCTTCCTTTAGGGGTATCCACCATGTACACATCGTGAGATGAGGTGGCTGTCCAATGCCCTATGGGCGTTGGTTCATCGGTATCTCCTGCATCGTCATCCATGCTGTCGATGTCTCCGGAGTCGAAGTTGAGCACGTCGTTTAAATTGTCAACAGTGGCTACCAAGTGGGTGGTGGGTGGGCTTTGGATTTCTTCATCGTCCGTATCCCATCCTCGCTGACCATAGTTCGGCCAGGGCTTTTCTGATAAGGAGAGAGACTTGAGAGAGTTCAGGATATCGCCACAAGGCGAGTGCTGCAAGATGTCTGCGGCGGTGAACTCCATTATCGGCGCCCAATCGGATTCGATTGGCAGGGGCGCTGGGGGTTCGCAGTCCGGGGAGGAGTCCGGATCCTTGGAGTCACGGGTCGTGCAGAGTGCGGGGCTAGCGTTCCGCTCGATCGCCTCTGAGATCGCAGCCCCTGAGGCAGCGTCCAACCGCTGATCCTCGATCGGCGCAGTAGGCTCCGAATCAATGGTCGAAACCGATGCGTATGCGGCCTCCCAGGCGTTGTTCGGCGACAGAGCTATATCATGCCCATCGAGACAGTGCGGCGCGCTTGGCTGTGGCTCGAATTCGTCGAAGATCAAGTCTCCGCGGATGTCAGCCGTGTAGTTTAAGCTTCCAAACCTAACTTGATGGCCAGGGGCGTAGCTTTCGATCTGCTCCAGGTGGCCGAGCAAATTGGCCCGCAGAGCGAAGCCGCCGAAGACGAAGATCTGTCCGGGGAGAAAAGTCTCACCCTGGACCATATCGTGGTTGATGAATAAAGGAGCCATCGGGCCTAAAGGCGACGACACAGAGGAACTCTCAATGAAAGCACCAATGTCGGTGTCAAAACCGGCGGATCTCGGGTAGGGGGTCCCGAATTGTGCGTCTAGGCCGGATGGTAACAGGAGGCAGGGAACACTTTGTTTTACCCAGGTTCGGGCCCTCTCGATGGAGGTAATACCCTACTCCTGCTTGATTAATATTGATGATATGGGTAGTACAAGAGTAGATCTACCACGAGATCAAGGAGGCTAAACCCTAGAAGCTAGCCTATGGTATGATTGTAGTGTATGGAGTTGATTGCCTACGGACTACAACCCTCCGGTTTATATAGACACCGGATAGGGTTAGGGTTACACAGAGTCGGTTACAATGGTAGGAGATTTTGAATATCTGCATCGCCAAGCTTGCCTTCCACGCCAAGGAAAGTCCCATCCGAACACGGGACGAAGTCTTCAATCTTGTATCTTCATAGTCTAGGAGTCCGGCTGAAGGTATAGTCCGGCTACCCGAACACCCCCTAATCCAGGACTCCCTCAACAATGGCGACGGATTCCCCTCTCCGAAGCCCTGAACGGACTCCAGATCAGCCCTCCCAAGAGGTTTTAGGGCTTGGCGGCGGCTCCGTATTGTAAAACGCGATGAATCCTTCTCTCTGATTTTTCTCTCCCCGAAACCAAATATATAGAGTTGGAGTTGAGATCGGAGGAGCTCCAGGGGGCCCACCAGGTAGGGGGACATGCCCTAGGGGGGCAGGCGCGCCCCCACCCTCGTGGACAGGTGGTGGACCCCCTGGCCTTCATCTTTTGCAAGGATTTTTTATCATTTTCGAAAAGTTGTTCCGTGAAGTTTCAGGTCATTCTGTGAACTTTTGTTTCTGCACATAAATAACACCATGGCAATTCTGCTGAAAACAGCGTCAGTCCAGGTTAGTTCCATTCAAATTGTGCAAGTTAGAGTCCAAAACAAGGGCAAAAGTGTTTGGAAAAGTAGATACGACGCAGACGTATCAACTCCCCCAAGCTTAAACCTTTGCTTGTCCTCAAGCAATTCAGTTGATAAACTGAAAGTGATAAAGAAAAACTTTTACGAACTCTGTTTGCTCTTGTTGTTGTAAATATGTAAAGCCAGCATTCAAGTTTTCCGCAAAGATTATGACTAACCACATTCACAATAACGCTTAGGTCTCAAGTTTACTCATATGAATGGCATAATCAACTAGCGAGCAATAATAATAAATCTCGGATGACAACACTTTATCAAAACAATCATAATATGATATAACAAGATGGTATCTCGCTAGCCCTTTCTGGGACCGCAAAACATAAATGCAGAGCACCTTTAAAGATCAAGGACTGACTAGACATTGTAATTCATGGTAAAAGAGATCCAGTCAAGTCATACTCAATGTAAACTAACAGTAATGAATGCAAGTGACAGCGGTGCTCTCCAACTGGTGCTTTTTAATAAGGGGATGATAACTCGACATGAAAGTAAATAGATAGGCCCTTCGCAGAGGGAAGCAGGGATTTGTAGAGGTGCCAGAGCTCGGTTTTGAAATAGAGGTGAATAATATTTTGAGTGGTATACTTTCATTGTCAACATAACAACCAAGAGATGGCGATATCTTCCATGCTACACACATTATAGGCGGTTCCCAAACAGAATGGTAAACTTTATACTCCCCCTTCCACCAACAAGCATCAATCCGTGGCTTGCTCGAAACAACGAGTGCCTCCAACTAAAAAGAGTCACAGGGGGAGTTTTGTTTGCAATTATTTTGATTTGATTTGCATAAAGCATAGGACTGGGCATCCCGGTGACCAGCCATTTTTCTCGTGAGTGAGGAGCAGAGTCCACTCCTCTTGAGAATAACCCGCCTAACATGGAAGATAGGGACATCCCTAGTTAATACATGAGCTATTCGAGCATACAAAACAGGATGTTTATTTGAAGGTTTAGAGTTTGGCACATACAAATTTACTTGGAACGGTAGGTAGATACCATATATAGGTAGGTATGGTGGACTCATATGGAATAACTTTGGGGTTTATGAAGTTGGATGCACAAGCAGTATTCCCGCTTAGTACAGGTGAAGGCTAGCAAAAGACTGGGAAGCGACCAGCTAGAGAGCGACAACAGTCATGAATATGCATTAAAATTAATCAACACCGAATGCAAGCATGAGTAGGATATAATCCACCATGAACATAAATATCATGAAGGCTGTGTTGATTTTGTTTCAACTACATGCGTGAACATGCGCCAAGTCAAGTCACTTAAATCATTCAGAGGAGGATTCCACCCTATCATACCACATCACAACCATTTTAATAGCATGTTGGCACGCAAGGTAAACCATTATAAGCTCCTAGCTAATCAAGCATGGCACAAGAACTATGATTTCTAGTTGTCATTGCAAACATGTTTATCCATAATAGGCTGAATCAGGAATGATGAACTAATCATATTTACAAAACAAGAGAGGTCGAGTTCATACCGGCTTTTCTCATCTCAATAAGTTCATCATATAATCATCATTATTGCCTTTCACTTGCACGACTGAACGATGTGGATAATAATAATAGTGCACGTGCATTGGACTAAGCTGGAATCTGCAAGCATTCAATAAACAGGAGAAACCAAGGTAATATGGGCTCTTTTGTCAGATCAACAATAATGCATATAAGAGCCACTTCAACAATTTAATTATGGTCTTCTCATATCGACCCCCAAAGAAAAGAAAAGAAATAAAACTATTTACACGGGAGAGCTCCCAACAAGTAAAAGAAGAACAGGAAATCTTTTTGGGTTTTCTTTTTAATTACTACTACAAGCATGGAAAGTAAGCTAATTAAAAGCTACAACTAATTTTTTTGGTTTTTCTTAAGGTTTATCAAACACACAAGAAGAAAGCATAAAAAGGGAAA
The DNA here is from genome assembly GCF_003073215.2 of Triticum urartu. NCBI lineage: Eukaryota > Viridiplantae > Streptophyta > Magnoliopsida > Poales > Poaceae > Triticum > Triticum urartu. The sequence continues at coordinate 83,698,510 of NC_053026.1, forward strand.
TAAACTAGCATGGATGATACAATGAAAAAGTATGAGCACCGACATCTGGCAATGAGTGTGTGAACATAAATGTAATGTCGGTGAGAAATACGTACTCCCCCAAGCTTAGGCTTTTGGCCTAAGTTGGTCTATGGCCACGGCTGGCCTGGCGGATATCCATAATAATAGTTGGGGTCGTACTGCAAAGAAGAAGACTCCGATTGCCACTGGTTGGCAATCATCTCCGGATCCCACTGGTAATTAGACTGTCGAGGAGGATCAACTTGTGGCTCCGGCTCTGGCTCTGTGGCTGATGTAGGATTCCGATAGGCATGAATAGCCTCTAACGGAACAAGGTACTGGCCTCTAGATAAATCAAACAAGGAAGGAGCAGGCATGGTAATAGTTTCAGGCTGATGTTTATCAAAGAACAATTTGTATTTAAGCTCTCCTTCCCTATTCTTAACAATAAAATCATGTGTTACCATACTCTTATAATCTAAATAAACACGAGGCAACACTTTTTCTTCCTTCTCATAATGCCTAATAGGTATATTAAAATGTGCAGCTAGGCATGAAGCATAGATGCCTCCAAAGATGGGGCCCTTTGTACGGTTCAGACTTAACCGTTTAGCAATAATGCCGCCCATACTAACAGAGTTATCACTGAATAAAACGTGGAGCAAAGTAATATATCACCAATTAAGCAACGACTAGCAAATAATGCAAAATAGCGTAAAACAGGAAAATGTATGCTAGTGATTCGTGCATCGGAAACCTTCCTCGTTTTCCCTAAAGTGATGATATCAATAAACCCATCCACATCGCTGCGATGTGGTTCCTCTATCGTGCCCTCAAAAGGGACCAAACAAACCCGACAAAAATCATAAAGTGACATCTCCTTGTGCTCATCATATAAATAAAACTCCACCATAGGTGGTGAGCTCCTAGAATGGAAATGAAAGTTTTGCACAAAGATATTTGTGAGTAGGAGATACTGATTGCGTTGGTCGTGGAGGAAAGCGGTGAGGCCTGCATTCTTAGCCAATTCATAAAAATCTTCATAAATCCCAGCTGCTCTCAAGAAATCATCGGAAGGCCATTCACACGACCGAACCTCCGTGGTGCGAGGCAGATTATACTTGGGCTTCTGTGCTTTTCCTTCGATCTTCGGCTCGATGATCCCCTCAAAAGTCTCTTCATTATTTTCTGAAAAATTCTGAAATTTTTAGTAACTTCAAAATAAAAGTAAACCAAACTCAATAATATTGATAGCAACTGCTCCTACAAGTGCCTAGGGCCTATATCATGCATCAAAACTACTTGGAACCACATAAATTTGTCACGCAAGCTCAAGAACAGGGTCACCTAAGCAGTAAAAATTTGCAATGAATAAAGCACTAGAAAGAAAAATAATTGGACCAATGGAGGAGTCACATACCAAGGAACAATCTTCCCAAGCAGTTTTGTGAGAGGTGCTTTGAGCAAGGAGATCGAAAATGACAGCAAAATGAGCTTGGACTCGGGTATGAACTGGATATTCGTGTTTATGGGAGGAAGAAGAAGTGTGTGGATGCAGGAATAAGTGGAGGAGGTCCACCATGGGCCCACGAGGCAGGGGGCGCGCCCTGGAGGGTAGGGTGCGCCCTCCACCCTCGTGGCCAGGTGGATGACCCCCCTGTTGTGTTCTCAGTGCCAAATATTCTCAAATATTCTAGAAAAAATCATATTTAAATTTCAGGGCATTTGGAGAACTTTTATTTTCGGAGTATTTTTATATTGCACGGATAATCAGATAACAGACAGAAAACACTATTTTTATTCTATTTAATATAAATAACAGAAAGTAAAAGGAGGGTACAGAAGGTTGTGCCTTCTAGTTTCATCCATCTCATGCTCATCAAAAGGGATCCACTAACAAGGTTGATCAAGTCTTGTTAACGAACTCATTCCGAATAACATGGAACCGGAGAAATTTCGAATAACACTATGTTACCTCAATGGGGATATGCACATCCCTAATAATAAGAATATCATATTTCTTCTTGACAGTAGGAAGAGGAAATTCAAAACCTCCAAATATAATCGATGGAATTTTTCCAATAGAGTTAATACTATGAACTTGAGGTTGTTTCCTCGGAAAGTGTATTGTATGCTCATTACAATTAACATGAAAAGTGACATTGCCTTTAGTGCAATCAATAACATCCCCTGCAGTATTCAAAAAGGGTCTTCCAAGAATAATAGACATACTATCGTCCTCGGGAATATCAAGAATAACAAAGTCCGTTAAAATAGTAATGTTTGCAACTACAACAGGCACATCCTCACAAATACCGACAGGTATAGCAGTTGATTTATCAGCCATTTGCAAAGATATTTCAGTAGGTGTCAACTTATTCAAATCAAGTCTATGATATAAAGAGAGAGGCATAACACTAACACCGGCTCCAAGATCACATAAAGCAGTTTTAACATAGTTTCTTTTAATGGAGCATGGTATAGTGGGTACTCCTGGATCTCCAAGTTTCTTTGGTAGTCCACCCTTGAAAGTATAATTAGCAAGCATGGCGGAAATTTCAGGTTCCGGTATCTTCCTTTTATTTGTAACAATATCTTTCATATACTTAGCATAAGGATTCATTTTGAGCATATCCGTTAATCGCATACGCAAAAAGATAGGCCTAATCATTTCAGCAAAGCGCTCAAAATCCTCATCATCCTTTTTCTTGGATGGTTTGGGAGGAAAAGGCATGGGTTTCTGAACCCATGGTTCTCTTTCTTTACCGTGTTTCCTAGCAACAAAGTCTTTCTTATCATAACGTTGATTCTTTGATTGTGGGTTAGCAAGATCAACAACAGGTCCAATTTCTATATCATTATCATTACTAGGTTGAGCATCATCATGAACATTATCATTAATATTATCACTAGATTCAGGTTCATTACTAGATTGTGTTTCAGCATCAGAAATAGAGATGTCATTTGGATTCTCAGGTGTTTCAATAACAGGTTCACTAGAGGCATGCAAAGTCCTATCATTTTTCTTTTTCCTCCTTTTAGAAGGACTAGGTGCATCTATATTATTTCTCTGAGAATCTTGCTCAATTCTCTTAGTATGGCCTTCAGGATACAAAGGTTCCTGAGTCATTCTACCATCTCTAGTCATAACTCTAACAGCATTATCATTATCCTTACTATTCAATTCATTGAGCAAATCATTTTGAGCTTTAAGTACTTGTTCTACTTGAGTGGTAACCATAGAAGTATGTTTACTAATAATTTTAAGTTCACCTTTGACATTAGCCATATAATCACCCAAGTGTTCAAGCAAATGTGAATTGTATTTCAATTGTCTACCAAAATAAGCATTAAAATCTTCTTGCTTAACCATAAATTTATCAAACTCATCTAAGCATGGGCTAGCAAACTTAGTAAATGGGATTTTAGCTTTATCATATCTATAGAGAGAATTTACCTTTACTACTTGTGTCGGGTTATCAAGACCATGTGTTTCTTCAATAGGTAAAGGATTAAGATCATATGTTTCTTCAACAGGCGGTAAATTAAGACCATGTATTTCTTCAATAGGAGGTAAATTCTTAACATCTTCAACTTTAATACCTTTTTCTTTCATAGATTTCTTTGCCTCTTGCATATCTTCAAGACTGAGAAATAGAATACCCCTCTTCTTCGGAGTTGGTTTAGGAATAGGCTCAGGAGTTGGTACAGGAACTGGTTTAGGAAGTGTCCAATTATTTTCGTTTGCCAACATATTACTCAATAGAATTTCAGCTTCATCCGGTGTTCTTTCCCTGAAAACAGAACCAGCACAACTATCCAGGTAATCTCTGGAGGCATCGGTTAGTCCGTTATAAAACATATCAAGTATTTCATTCTTCTTAAGAGGATAATCAGGCAAAGCATTAAGTAGCTTGAGAAGCCTCTGTTGGGGAACGTAGTAATTTCAAAAATTTCCTACGCACACGCAAGATCATGGTGATGCATAGCAACGTGAGGGGAGAGTGTTGTCCACGTACCCTCGTAGACCGAAAGCGGAAGCATTAGCACAACACGGTTGATGTAGTCGTACGTCTTCATGATCCGACCGATCAAATACCGAACGCACGGCACCTCTGAGTTCTGCACACGTTCAACTCGATGACGTCCCTCGAACTCTGATCCAGCCAAGTGTTGAGGGAGAGTTTCATCAGCACGACGGCGTGGTGATGATGATGATGTTCTACCGACGCAGGGCTTCGCCTAAGCACCGCTACGATATGATCGAGGTGGATTATGGTGGAGGGGGGCACCGCACACGGCTAAGAGATCAAGAGATCAATTGTTGTGTCTTTGGGGTGCCCCTGCCCCCGTATATAAAGGAGTGGAGGAGGGGGAGGGCCGGCCCTCTCTATGGCGCGCCCTAGGGGAGTCCTACTACCACCGGGAGTAGGATTTCCCCTTTCCTAGTAGAACTAGGAGCCCTTCCAAGTAGTAGGAGTAGGAGGGAAGGAAAGGGAAGGGAAAAGGAGAAGGAAGGAAGGGGGCGCCCCCCCTCCCTAGTCCAATTCGGACCATCCCATGGGGAGGGGTGCGGCCACCCTTTGAGGCCTTTCTCTCCTTTCCCGTATGGCCCATTAAGGCCCAATACGAATTCCCGTAACTCCACGGTACTCCCGAAAATACCCAAATCACTCGGAACCTTTCTGCTGTCTGAATATAGTCGTAAAATATATCGATCTTTACGTCTCGACCATTTCGAGACTCCTCGTCATGTCCCCGATCTCATCCGGGACTCCTAACTCCTTCGGTACATCAAAACACATAAACTCATAATATAACCGGCATCGAACTTTAAGCGTGCGGACCCTACGGGTTCGAGAACTATATAGACATGACCGAGACACGTCTCCAGTCAATAACCAATAGCGGAACCTGGATGCTCATATTGGCTCCGACATATTCTACGAAGATCTTTATCGGTCAAACCGCATAACAACATACGTTGTTCCCTTTGTCATCGGTATGTTACTTGCCCGAGATTCAATCGTCGGTATCTCAATACCTAGTTCAATCTCGTTACCAGCAAGTCTCTTTACTTGTTCCATAACACATCATCCCGCAACTAACTCATTAGTTGTAATGCTTGCAAGGCTTATAATGATGTGCATTACCGAGTGGGCCCAGAGATACCTCTCCGACAATCGGAGTGACAAATCCTAATCTCAAAATACGCCAACCCAACAAGTACCTTCGGAGACACCTGTAGAGCACCTTTATAATCACCCAGTTATGTTATGAAGTTTGGTAGCACACAAAATATTCCTCCGGTAAACGGGAGTTGCATAATCTCATAGTCATAGGAACATGTATAAGTCATGAAGAAGGCAATAGGAACAAACTAAACGATCAAGTGCTATGCTAATGGAATGGGTCAAGTCAATCACATCATTCTCTAATGATGCGACCCCGTTAATCAAATGACAACTCATGTCTATGGCTAGGAAACTTAACCATCTTTGATTTAATGAGCTAGTCAAGTAGAGGCATACTAGTGACATACTGTTTCTCTATGTATTCGCACATGTATTATGTTTCTGGTTAATACAATTCTAGCATGAATAATAAACATTTATCATGATATAAGGAAATAAATAATAACTTTATTATTGCCTCTAAGGCATATTTCCTTCAGTCTCCCACTTGCACTAGAGTCAATAATCTAGTTCACATCGCCATGTGATTTAACATCAATAGTTCACATTACCATGTGATTAACACCCATAGTTCACATCGTCATGTGACCAACACCCAAAGGGTTTACTAGAGTCAATAATCTAGTTCACATTGCTATGTGATTAATACCCAAAGAGTACTAAGGTGTGATCATGTTTTGCTTGTGAGGGAAGTTTAGTCAACGGGTCTGCTACATTCAGATCCGTATGTATTTTGCAAATTTCTATGTCAACAATGCTCTGCACGAAGCTACTCTAGCTAATTGCTCCCACTTTCAATATGTATCCAGATTGAGACTTTGAGTCATCTGGATCAGTGTCAAAACTTGCATCGACGTAACCCTTTACGACGAACCTTTTGTCACCTCCATAATCGAGAAACATATCCTTATTCCACTAAGGATAATTTTGACCAATGTCCAGCGATTTACTCCTAGATCACTATTGTACTCCCTTGCCAAACTCAGGGCAGGGTATACAATAGGTCTGGTACACAACATGGCATACTTTATAGAACCTATGGCTGAGGCATAGGGTGTGACTTTCATTCCCTCTCTATCTTCTGCCGTGGTCGGGTTTTGAGTCTTACTCAACTTCATACCTTGTAACACAGGCAATAACTCCTTTGACTGTTCCATTTTGAACTACTTCAAAATCTTGTCAAGGTATGTACTCATTGAAAAACTTATCAAGCGTCTTGATCTATCTCTATAGATCTCGATGCTCAATATATAAGCAGCTTCACTGAGGTCTTTCTTTGAAAAACTCCTTTCAAACATTCCTTTATGCTTTGCAGAATAATTCTACATTATCTCCGATTAACAATATGTCATTCACATATACTTATCAGAAATGTTGTAGTGCTCCCACTCACTTTCTTTTAAATACAGACTTCACCGCAAGTCTGTATAAAACTATATGCTTTGATCAACTTATCAAAGCGTATATTCCAACTCCGAGATGCTTGCACCAGTCCATAGTGTTCGCACACGAACACGTCACCGTGTACCCTCGATGCCGGGGGTGATGCACGCAGCTCGCATCGAAGGAGATCTGACCGGTAGCGCGATACGCAAGACAGCCGGCAGATGCTTTTGTAGACCCGAAGCCCCGCTTGCCCGGGAGGTACCCCGTCAGGGCTCGTGGCGGCTATGGGCTGCTCCAGGTCGATTCGCTCGCCCCTAGAGCCTCGTGGATTCACAGCCCTCCAGCATGAAGAACTAGCGAAGAACGAGAAGAAATATACAACGGAGAGATAAAAAGTAGATGAACACGAAAAAGTAGTAGATGTGTTTGTTCGATTGTGTGTTGTTTCAATCGGCCGTCACCCCCAACATATATAAGAGGCGGCTGAACTTCTCGTACAAGCAAAGAATTTATCTAGGCTTTCCTTACAAGCAAATTACATCAAATCACGTCCAAAACCCTAGTCAAATTCGGAATGGTTTATCCGAACTTTCCAAAACTGTTCGGTTTAAACTGGCTGCACCTTACGAGTCTTTTTTGCGGTGGTAAACGATCTCGGATGAAAACAAGCCCAAAAGCAATCTTGACCGTTTCGACGAGACGAACAACTTTCATGTTGAAGGTTTTTTGATCAGAGATCATCTTAAGGGTCAGATCGGTCTCGCAACGTAGTCTATTTCCTCGTGCTACCCGTCAGACATGTGCCTGGTGGGGCGCGCCACATCTCGCCTCGTGATAGGGCTGCACTCCGATTGCTCTAACTTTTGCATACGAACTCGGATTTGAATGATTTTTATATCAAAATCGATCGTTTTGACGAGACGAAGACAACCCGTGTAGATCATTTTTCCATCCGAGATCATCTGAATAACCTTTTGAGCCCATCTTCAACTTCTCGTTCGATTGACTATCACAGCCTCCAACCCGGCAAGTTTTCCATCCGAGTAAGCTTTCCACACCGGCAATGTTTCTACCCGGCAAGCTTTCACACCGGCAAGGTTTCACTCCGGCAAGGTTTGTACTCCGGCAAGGGTTCCTCCCTGACAAGGTTTCTCCCCCGGCAAGATTTCACACCGGCAAGCTTCCACACCGGCAAGGTTTCACTCCAGCAAGGTTTGTACTCCGGCAAGGGTTCCTCCTTCACAAGGTTTCTTCCCCGGCAAGATTTCATACCAGCAAGCTTCAACACCAGGGATCTTTCTGTGCCAGCAAGCTTTCCACGCCGGCAAGCCTTCAAACCGGCAAGCTTTCACACCGGCAAGATTTTACCCCGGCAAGGTTTCCGCCCCGGCATGCTGCTTTATGATCGTGCCACTTTTGAGCGTCAACACATGCCCCCCTGTTTTCGGTAAAGCTAGCGTGCCGAAAAATACTTGTACCAAGTTTGTTCTAAGGACGATGTCAACACTCCATCGGCCATTTATATGTTCTTAGGACGATAAGTATATATCGGCCATGTCTTGTGTGAACTTTCTGATGCAAACTTGGGTGAAACCTTCTCAGCTTCATTAACAATCCGGAGATAAAGTTCCATAGATATGTATCTCAATATCATCCTCCGAACCATATTGTTCACCCTTTTGCTAGTATTTTGTAGACAATCAACAATAAACTTTCTCCAATCCTTACTTTCGCCTGCATAAAAATTTCATTAGTGGCCGAAGTTGTGGACTTCGGTTCGGCCTTACCTATGTTGACGAGACTAAGCATCGGCTATTGAGAGAAATGAAATACAACATGATGGACATGGTAGCCGGATGCTTGCTATGCCAACTCTCTCCAATTGTCATGTCTAAATATATGAACAATTTTAATGCAACCCAAGGTAAATTCTTCATCCAGACATAACCCAAGATAAACTATAAGTGATTCGTCAAAACACATTGATAACCCTTGGATATTTGTTGCACTACTCATAACGAATCACCAAAAGCCTCAATATGTATAGCACCTATAGCAAGTAAAAGAGTCAATCCGAATAACAATGCATATTCGGCCTTGATTAATCGTGCATAAAAATATTCTAAGCGGCACGAGGCTTCAAAAAATAGTACCGTAAAGAAATATATAAACAACACCAACACTTTGGCCATTGCTATGAATTGAACTATCAAAACATAATCTCCATAGTACTAGAGAGACAAGGCTAATATTAATATTATGCATGACATTAACCCGATGTTCAGTAACAAAATCAACTATGATTTGGCCTCTTATAGATCTCAAAGATGCATAAGCCAAAGGAAAATGTTCCTAATCATCCGGCTGATTTCAGCCAGGCGTAAGCCGCCTCCGCAAGCCGCCACGTGTCTGTGATCCCGGCTGATTCCATGCTCGTTCATTGTGTCCCACGACTGCTCCTTGCATGTGCCCATGTAACTCGCGCACCCGTTAGCTCCCGTGCGCCTACACCGCCATTGCGGCTACTCTATCTCATCTGCACTTCACTGCCATGCTCGTCAGCCTTTTTCTTTTACTGAGTTAGACCGCGTGGCTCTATATGCTGCATGCCTTAACCATTCTGAACAAGCTAGCTCTACATAGATTGGCACTAACCATTGTCCATTAGTAACAACAATTTTTCCGTAAAAGTAAAGTTTACAATGCAATCAAGGCCTACATAGTGTCTGATGCAATTATAGCCGTGCTGCAAAGTGTTTTTTCGTGTGATATAAGTGTTTGGCTCGCCATGTTTTTTTGTGAAAAAGCTTACATAAGTGTAATATATTTTTTAATTGTTATTTTTCAACGGTCAAAATAGATACTTGCTACTCCCTCCGCCCGGAAATACTTGTCATAGAAATGGATAAAATATCTATAACTAAAATAAATCTAGATACAACCATTTTTAGAACAAGCATTTTCGGACGGAGGGAGTACATAAGAAAGTCAGTAACGCTAACGCTAGAAGGATGGGTGACGCTACTGTATACACTTGACGCTATAAGACTTAACTGGTAGTAAAAATAGACGCTTGGTGCTGGGCGGTGGTCGGTGCTGCTGCAAACTGGACACACAATGCAACAAGTTGGCTCGCCACTAGCTTTTCTCTCACGCGCTATTTCGTTGTCCGGCTGACACGCGGATGCCTCCAAAACTATTGGAATCCGCGCGTGACAGTCGTCTGGTTTGGACGCTTTAGTCATTTAGACGCGGCCATCATTTGCATCATGACTCATGTTGCACTCACCATTTGCAACATGACCTATGTTGCGCGAGAGGTTATGAAACTAGGCTAGCATTGCAAACACTCATCGCCACACAACATCGCAATGTTGCGGCCATCACAACACTTTCCATGTTGCAGTTGCAACCTTTCCCAAGTTGCAGCCATCGCCGCACAACATCTCCAATATTGCGGTCATGCAACATGTTCCATGTTGCAATCACAACCTCTCTCAAGTTACAGCCATCGCCGCACAACATCACCCATGTTGCGGTCGCAATATCACCGACGTTCTAGCCATCCCAACATGTCCCACATTGCAGTTGCTATGATGGAGCATCGTCGGACCGCCGGAGCATCACTGGTGCTATGATGGAGCATTGTCGGACCGTCGAAAACATCACCCGTGTCGCAGTGGAGCTTTATGGACCATCACCCATACTGCTATGAAGCATCGTCAGCCGTTGAGGCATCACCAGTGCTGCGCTGGAGCATCATCAGGACCGTTGAAACATCGCCTTCGCTGCAAATGAAGCTCTGCGAAGCATTACCGGTGCTGCTATGGAGCATCGCCAGGTCATCGAAGCATTAGCGGTGCTACGATGAGCATCGTCGGGCCGCCGAAACATCGTCGTTGCTACAATGGAGCTTTGTGGAGTATCATTGGTGTTGTTATGGAGCGTCATCGGGGTCACGGGAACTTCGTTGTTGCTACAATGGAACACATCGGTGCTGCGATGGAGCATCGCCAGGCTGCCGGAGTATTGTCGGGTTAGCGGAGCATCACTGGTGCTATGATGAGCATCGTTGGGGCCACCGAAACATCGTCGTTGCTAAAATGGAGCGCGTCGGTGCTGCGACGAAGCATCATCGGCCTGCTGGAACATCCTCGGTGTCACGATGAAGCAATCGTCGGACCGCCGGAACATCGACGACACTGCGAAGGAGCATCACTGGCGCTACGATGGAGCATCGACGGGCCGCCGAAAGATTGTCGGTGCTGCAATGGAGCATGACTGAGCCATCGAAGCATTATCGGGCCACTGAAACATTGTCGGTGCTGCAACGGAGCATGGAGAAATCATCGAAGCATCACCGACACTGCAATGGAGCATAGCCGGGTCGCCGGTGCAGCAACAGAGCATCAATGGTGCTTGAAAGGGTGGTCGCACTAGGGGCGTTGTTGCAATCCCAGAGCTCGTCGGCGCTGTTGTCGTGGCTGATATATGGCAAGCTCGCCGGCCATTTTGCTGTAAGGTGACCGGCTATATGACTTGCTGATATATGGAGCGTCATCGTGGGATACAATGATGCTGCTTTCATTAGAGTATATGCGTGTGCGGGGATATTGCGTTGGTGGCTGGAGCTACGGGAGACATGTGCAAGTTGGGATTTAAGTCATGCTGTGGTCCAGCATCAAGGAATCCAGCGGCCCAGATCATACCGTATTAGCGGCAATCAACGACGTGCAAGGCGGCTTATTTCCTCGGGACATCATCCGGATGACGCCTAGTAGGCGCCTAAGCCAAATCATATCCAAACAAAGTATAAGCCCACCAACCAATTCTGTAGCTATGAATTGGTCTATGCAGCATATATTCAATGACATCGGTCATGATGTCTCAACTCCATTCAATCATAATATATGCATACATATAAATTTTCATGAGCACGTACCTTGTCTCGCTCTCAAACTAAGGACGATGTTAGAATACTACACTAGCCATGCATTGACATACTCTTAGGACGATAGATTAATATCGGCCATTACCATGTAAACTTCATTCAAAGCACATATAGCCGAAATAAACAAATGAAATGACAAATCAAGTACTTTGGCCCTTTGGATCAGCAACAAACTTGTAGCTAATCAAATGTATAGTGACTTGGTAATACCCTCTCATGACGTAAGAAATTATATTGCATCCATGGATTAAAATAAGCCCATTGAGGGTTACCAATCATACCTGATGACGAATTCCATGGCATAGGCGTTAATGGCATAGTTGAAGAATATGGATAATGTGTAGACCAAAGATGTTGAAACCTTCGGCTTGGTCCTTCATAGTTTTTACTCTTTTCCTTCTTCACTTTTGCTGCACTTCTTGTAATGGAGGCTTGCACATAATTCTTATTTTGAGCACTTCCTTTGGGAACCCATGCCATGTTCCTTTCTTCAAGTTCTTGTGCACTAAGTTTGTGTAATTCCCTCTTTTGCCAATACGATAAGCGGAGTGGGCATCTCGACTGTGATTCCTTTTTGTCCTTGTGCACTCTCAACTTCTTTTCTTCAGATTTGGCACTTTGACTCTCAATAATTGGTTGCTTCGTCTCATTGACTTTTGTAGCCAATGTCAACACTTTAATTGGCTCTTTATTATTTGAGATCAAATCTGAAGTAGCACACTTACGACCATCTCTTTTCACGCGGTAGACTTGCTTGACCACCTCTTTTTTCATCCATGGTGTCCGGACCGATTCCTTATAATTGAAACGGTCTTTAACATGTGACTGTTCAAATGTTGATCTTCTCGGAGCTACATAATATTGGTGAGATGGTCTAAAATAAGATGGAGAATGTTCCCTTGTATCATACCTGTCCCATGATGAACATGGATCTACATGAGCATAGGGAGACATCCACGGCATTGGCATTGGCGGCCCAAAATAAGGATATGAATATGATGCATTGAAACTCTCACTTTGCCAATACCGATCCTCATATTTGCGCCTTGGGGGTGATCTTGGTTTCTTTGCATGATTGGGCCGATAAGCATTCTTCTCTTCACTCTTCTTTTGATATTTCTCCAATAGTTCAGCGAAGGTGATTTTTGATCTTTTACACTTGCGCTTATTCCGGCTTTGTTTTCTTTTGGTTTGCTTTCATCGATCGTTGGATTTGCTTGCTGCCCCCCAGTCCTTGGCGTCTCCATTGTAGCTTCGATGGAATTCTTTCCCTCAAGATTATGTTCATTATGCTCTTCAACAACTTCTTTACTTGAAAGCTTGATCCCATCACCTGCAGTTTTTACCTTCTCTTCAAATGGATCGGCTTGAAGCAGCCGATGCAAAAACTTTCTACCATCAGGACCAATCGGAATAGACTGGTCATCTCTTGGTGTCTCAACAAATTTCAATCATCCTTTATCAATGGCCAATTTAACTATTTGACAAAACATGTTACAATCCTCAAAATTATGCTTGGACGAATCATGCAACTAACAATACATTCGTCCCTGGACAGATGGATCAACATGGTGATCAAGAATTCTAATATAATTATTCCTCAACAACAAATCAAAGATTTTATCACACATGTTTGAATTAAAGGTAAACCTTTTATTTTCTAGCCGATCTTGATGTGAGAACGGCTTTGGAATTAAGCAAACGAATGGTTCAGATTTTGCACCACACCATTCGGCTATGCATTGTGTTTTGCACTCTATTTCTGATGTCTTTGGCTAAGATATTATACTAGCATCGGTTTTCTCAACAGAATTTAACCTTGGCTTTAAATTTCTAAAACGAAAATAGTTAGAACATACATGTCTCAATTGATACCAAGTGCAAGCCAAGTATGAAATAAGCAAAGCTACCCAAATAGATATGAACTTTAGATAAAGCAACGGGGAAAGCTTTGGCTATAATAATAAGTCACTATCGGTCTTTATAAATGGCGTAATGGGTTGACTGATATGCTCAATAACAACTTTATTGCTAGCAAGTAAATTACCCTTCTTCATTGGTCTTTCAAAATTACTTATGAGGATTTTTATAATAGATGCATCAACAATAAAGTCCTGACCAAATCTGAAAATAGGTAAATTACTTGCTAAACATACCTCTTCAAATATGTTGGGAGAGCACGATGGTGGTGTGACTTGAATAATATCTTGCTCCGCCTTTGGATGGCTCCCCAACGCCTCTTCATCATCTTTTTCTTGATTCCGTGCATCATTACATTGAAAAAATTTGTCAGTCGAACTTTGTTCGGCTACTTGTTCTTGTCCTTGAAGTTCATCAATTTCTCTGGCACGAAACTCATAGGGCAGGAAGTAGGTTCCATTAACTTTGGAAAAATCAAGTATGGTCGCTTTGCTATGCTTGCCATGCCCTTTCTCAATAATGCTTGCCTCTTTGCATTTGATGGATTCAGAATATATACTTCTTGATTCGGCTCTTTTAACCGGAGCACTTTCATGTTCTGAATCATCTTTCTTTACATTGCTTCTACCAATTGGCAATGCTTCTTTCACTTGAGCCAATTATGTTTCTTTTTGTTTCTGGCGGCGAGCGGCGAAATTGGCTTTAATCTTTTTCTCAATTTCAGCCCACTTCGGATACGATTGCCCCCCAATGCTTTTAGATTCTTTCGGCAATGGCACATGGGTGTTGCCGAAACTTTGCAATTGTGTAGGGGCTGTATAATATGATGTAGTATTAGGTGAAGGCATATGCATTGTTGTAAAACCATATTTTTGCTCGCCAATTTTATCAATTGGCAAAGATTCATCTTCTTGTAAAACTCTAGCTTTTATTGCAGCATAATCAGGAAACAACCCATTTTCATATTGTTCAAGGCAAAGAGCACTAATCCTCTTGTTTTGTGCTAAGCTCTTTTTTAATGCAGCCACAACCGCTTCTGGAAGGGATTGCTCCGCAGCGCTTTCAGATTCTTTCGGCAATGATTCGTGAGTGTTGCCGAAATTCTTGAATTGCGTAGAGTATGCATTATATGCTACAGTATTTGATGACGGCGCATGTGTTCCTGTAAAATTTTCACTTATTCGGCTGTGACCATGAAGATGCGGGGCCGAATTATGAACATCTACAGTTGCATACGGTGCTGAAAAATTACTAACATGAGGTGTAGCATATGATGGTTGAGAGTAACTGGCCGAATAGCTAGTAGTAGAATGGCCAATTCTCCCATCCATTGGCAAGGTTGGATTCACATATTGCAAATCAGTTGCCGATGAATAAAAAGGTGAAACACTTTCTTGTATGCTATTGGAAATTTTAACATGAGGTGTTTCAAATTGATTAACCAAACCCATCATGTTGTTCATCGGCATATGGATTTGTGGGGTTGCCGATGCATGAGAGTTTGGATACATCTGTTGTACGTTGCTAAATCATAAGAATTTGAAGCATGAAAATTGTTTTGCATCGGCCCTTGCGCATAATTAGATGCATGATTGATAAAACTAGGGCTAGCCGATACATTATGCTCATTAGGTGATCCAGCAACAACATATGAATTATTTGCATCTACAAAGGGGAATTCGGTATTCATATTACCTTTGTAGATTTCAGCAACTTGATGACGATCTCTTCGTAGCAAGAACGGGCCAGAGACCGTTTGAAACTTCGTCCCCAGCGGAGTCGCCAAAAAGTGTGTTCGCACACAAACACATCACCGTGTACCCTCGAAGCTGGGGGTGATGCACCGCAGCTCGCGTCGAAGGAGATCCGACCGGCAGCGCGATACGCAAGACAGCCGACAGATGCTTTTGTAGACCCGAAGCCCCGCTTGCCCGGGAGGGACCCCGTCAGGGCTCGCGGCGGCAATGGGCTGCTCCAAGTCGATTCACTCGCCCCTAGAGCCTCATGGATTCACAGCCCTCCAGCATGAAAAACTAGCGAAGAATGAGAAGAAAGATACAAGGGAGAGATAAAAAGTAGATGAACACGAAAAAGTAGTAGATGTGTTTGTTCGATTGTGTGTTGTTTCAATCGGCCGTCACCCCCAACATATAAAAGAGGCGCCTGGACTTCCCGTACAAGCAAAGAATTTATCTAGGCTTTCCTTACAAGAAAATTACATCAATTCACGTCCAAAACTCTAGTCAAATTCGGACTGGTTTATCCGAACTTTCCAAAACTGTTCGGTTTAAACTGGCTGCACCTTGCGGGTCTTTTTTGCGATGGTAAACGATCTCGGATGAAAACAAGCCCAAAAGCAATCTAGACCATTTCGACGAGACGAACAACTTTCATGTTGAAGGTTTTTTTATCAGAGATCATCCTAAGGGTCAGATCGGTCTCGCAACACTGGCTATTTACTCGCGCTACCCGTCAGACATGTGTCTGGTGGGGCGCGCCACATCTCGCCTCGTGACAGGGCTGCACACCGATTGCTCTAAATTTTGCATACGAACTCGGGTTTGAACGATTTTTATATCAAAATCGATCGCTTCGACGAGACGAAGACAAACCGTGTATATCATTTTGCCATCCAAGATCATCTGAATAACCTTTTGAGCCCATCTTCAACTTCTCGTTCGATAGCAAGAACGGGCCAGAGACCGTTCGAAACTTCGTCCCCAGCGGAGTCGCCAAAAAGTGTGTTCGCACACGAACACGTCACCGTGTACCCTCGACGCCGGGGGTGATGCACCGTAGCCTGCATCGAAGGAGATCTGACCGGCAGCGCGATACGCAAGACAGCCGGCAGATGCTTTTGTAGACCCGAAGCCCCGCTTGCCCGGGAGGGACCCCGTCCGGGCTCGCGGCGGCTATGGGCTGCTCCAGGTCGATTCGCTCGCCCCTAGAGCCTCGTGGATTCACAGCCCTCCAGCATGAAAAACTAGCGAAGAACGAGAAGAAAGATACAAGGGAGAGATAAAAAGTAGATGAACACGAAAAAGTAGTAGATGTGTTTGTTCGATTGTGTGTTGTTTCAATCGGCCGTCACCCCCAACATATATAAGAGGCGGCTGGACTTCCCGTACAAGCAAAGAATTCATCTAGGCTTTCCTTACAAGAAAATTACATCAATTCACGTCCGAAACCCTAGTCAAATTCGGACTGGTTTATCCGAACTTTCCAAAACTGTTCGGTTTAAACTGACTGCACCTCGCGGGTCTTTTTTGCGGTGGTAAACGATCTCGGATGAAAACAAGCCCAAAAACAATCTTGACCGTTTCGTCGAGACGAACAACTTTCATGTTGAAGGTTTTTTGAACAGAGGTCATCTTAAGGGTCAGATCAGTCTCGCAACACAGGCTATTAACTCGTGCTACCCGTCAGACATGTGTCTGGTGGGGCGCGCCACATCTCGCCTCGTGACATGGCTGCACTCTGCTGCTCTAAATTTTGCATACGAACTCAGATTTGAACTATTTTTATATAGAAATTGATCATTTCAATGAGACGAAGACAACCCGTGTAGATCATTTTTCCATCCGAGATCATCTGAATAACCTTTTGAGCCCATCTTCAACTTCTCGTTCGATAGCAAGAACGGGACAGAGACCGTTCGAAACTTCGTCCCCAGCGGAGTCGCCAAAGAGTGTGTTCACACACGAACACTTCACCGTGTACCCTCGACGCCGGGGGTGATGCACCGCAGCTCGCGTCGAAGGAGATCCGACCGGCAGCGCGATACGCAAGACAGCCGGCAGATGCTTTTGTATACCCGAAGCCCCGCTTGCCCGGGAGGGACCCCGTCAGGGCTCGCGGCGGCTATGGGCTGCTCCAGGTCGATTCACTCGCCCCTAGAGCCTCGTGGATTCACAACCCTCCAGCATGAAAAACTAGCGAAGAACGAGACGAAAGATACAAGGGAGAGATAAAAAGTAGATGAACACGAAAAAGTAGTAGATGTGTTTGTTCGATTGTGTGTTGTTTCAATCGGCCGTCACCCCCAACATATATAATAGGTGGCTGGACTTCCCATACAAGCAAAGAATTTATCTAGGCTTTCCTTACAAGAAAATTACATTAATTCACGTCCAAAACCCTAGTCAAATTCGGACTGGTTTATCCGAACTTTCCAAAACTGTTCGGTTTAAACTGACTGCACGTTGCGGGTCTTTTTTGCGGTGGAAAACTATCTCGGATGAAAACAAGCCCAAAAGCAATCTTGACCGTTTCGACGAGACGAACAACTTTCATGTTGAAGGTTTTTTTATCAGAAATCATCTTAAGGGTCAGATCGGTCTCGCAACACAGGCTATTTCCTCGCGCTACCCGTGAGACATGTGTCTGGTGGGGCGCGCCACATCTCGCCTCGTAACAGGGCTGCACTCCGGTTGCTCTAACTTTTGCATACGAACTCCAATTTGAACGACTTTTATATCAAAATCGATCGTTTTGACGAGACGAAGACAACCCGTGTAGATCGTTTTTCCATCCGAGATCATCTAAATAACCTTTTTAGCCCATCTTCAACTTCTCGTTCGATAGCAAGAACGGGCCAGAGACCGTTCGAAACTTCGTCCCCAACGGAGTCGCCAAAAAGTGTGTTCGCACACGAACACGTCACCGTGTACCCTCGACACCGGGGGTGATGCACCGCAGCTCGCGTCGAAGGAGATCCGACCGGCAGCGCGATACGCAAGACAGCCGGCAGATGCTTTTGTAGACCAAAAGCCCCGCTTGCCCGGGAGGGACCCCGTCAGGGCTCGCGGCGGCTATGGGATGCTCCAGGTCGATTCACTCGCCCCTAGAGCCTCGTGGATTCACAGCCCTCCAGCATGAAAAACTAGCGAAGAACGAGAAGAAAGATACAAGGGAGAGATAAAAAGTAGATGAACACGAAAAAGTAGTAGATGTGTTTGTTCGATTGTGTGTTGTTTCAATCGGCCGTCACCCCCAACATATATAAGAGGCGGCAGGACTTCCCGTACAAGCAAAGAATTTATCTAGGCTTTCCTTACAAGAAAATTACATCAATTCACGTCCAAAACCCTAGTCAAATTCGGACTGGTTTATCCGAACTTTCCAAAACTTTTCGGTTTAAACTGGCTGCACCTTGTGGGTCTTTTTTGCAGTGGTAAACGATCTCGGATGAAAACAAGCCCAAAAGCAATCTTGACCGCTTCGACGAGACAAACAAATTTCATGTTGAAGGTTTCTTGATCAGAGATCATCTAAAGGGTCAGATCGGTCTTGCAACACAGGCTATTTCCTCGTGCTACCCGTCAGACATGTGTCTGGTGGGGCGCGCCACATCTCGCCTCGTGACATGGCTGCACTCCGATTGCTCTAACTTTTGCATACGAACTCGGATTTGAACTATTTTTATATCGAAATCGATCGTTTCAACGAGACGAAGACAACCCGTGTAGATCATTTTTCCATCCGAGATCATCTGAATAACCTTTTGAGCCCATCTTCAACTTCTCGTTCGATAGCAAGAACGGGCCAGAGACCGTTCGAAACTTCGTCCCCAGCGGAGTCGCCAAAGAGGCAGCTCGCACACGAACACGTCACCGTGTACCCTCGACGCCGGGGATGATGCACCGCAGCTCGCGTCGAAGGAGATCCGACCGACAGCGCGATACACAAGACAGCCGGCAGATGCTTTTGTAGACCCGAAGCCCTGATTGCCCGGGAGGGACCCCCTCAAGGCTCGCGGTGGCTATGGGCTGCTCCAGGTCGATTCGCTCGCCCCTAGATACTCGTGGATTCACAGCCCTCCAGCATGAAGAACTAGCGAAGAACGAGAAGAAAGATACAAGGGAGAGATAAAAAGTCGATGAACAAGAAAAAGTAGTAGATGTGATTGTTCGATTGTGTGTTGTTTCAATCGGCCGTCACCCCCAACATATATAAGAGGCGGATGGACTTCCCGTACAAGCAAAGAATTTATCTAGGCTTTCCTTACAAAAAAATTACATCAATTCACGTCCAAAACCCTAGTCAAATTCGGACTGGTTTATCCGAACTTTCCAAAACTGTTCGGTTTGAACTGGCTGCACCTTGCGGGTCTTTTTTGCGGTGGTAAACGATCTCGGATGAAAACAAGCCCAAAAGCAATCTTGACCATTTTGACGAGACGAACAATTTTCATGTTGAAGGTTTTTTGATCCGAGATAATCCTAAGGGTCAGATCGGTCTCGCAACACAGGCTATTTACTCGCGCTACCCGTCAGATATGTGTCTGGTGGGGCGCGCCACATCTCGCCTCATGACAGGGCTGCACTCCGATTGCTTTAACTTTTGCATACGAACTCGGATTTGAACAATTTTTATATCAAAATCGATCGTTTCGACGAGACGAAGACAACCCGTGTAGATCGTTTTTCCATCCGAGTTCATCTGAATAACCTTTTGAGCCCATCTTCAACTTCTCATTCGATAGCAAGAACGGGCCAGAGACCGTTCGAAACTTCGTCCCCAGCGGAGTCGCCAAAAAGTGTGTTCGCACACGAACACGTCACCGTGTACCCTCGACGCCAGGGGTGATGCACGGCAGCTCGCGTCGAAGGAGATCCGACCCGCAGCGCGATACGCAAGACAGCCGGCAGATGCTTTTGTAGACCCGAAGCCCTTCTTGCCCGAGAGGGACCCCGTCAGGGCTCGCGGCGGCTATGGGCTGCTCCAGGTCGATTCGCTCGCCCCTAGAGCCTCGTGGATTCACAACCCTCCAGCATGAAGAACTAGCAAAGAACGAGAAGAAAGATACAAGGGAGAGATAAAAAGTAGATGGACACGAAAAAGTAGAAGATGTGTTTGTTCGATTGTGTGTTTTTTCAATCGGCCGTCACCCCAACATATATAAGAGGCGGATGGACTTCCCGTACAAGCAAAGAATTTATCTAGGCTTTTCTTACAAGAAAATTACATCAATTCACGTCCAAAACCCTAGTCAAATTCGGACTGGTTTATCCGAACTTTCCAAAACTGTTCGGTTTAAACTGGCTGCACCTTGCGGGTCTTTTTTTGCGGTGGTAAACGATCTCGGATGAAAACAAGCCCAAAAGAAATCTTGACCATTTCGACGAGACGAACAACTTTCATGTTGAAGGTTTTTTGATCAGAGATCATCTTAAGGTTCATATCGGTCTCGCAACACAGGCTATTTCCTCGCGCTACCCGTCAGACATGTGTCTGGTGGGGCGCGCCACATCTCGCCTCGTGATAGGGCTGCACTCCGATTGCTTTAACTTTTGCATACGAACTCGGATTTGAACATTTTTTATATCAAAATCGATCGTTTCGATGAGACGAAGACAACCCGTATAGATCATTTTTCCATCCGAGATCATCTGAATAACCTTTGAGCCCATCTTCAACTTCTCATTCGATAGCAAGAACGGGCCAGAGACCGTTCGAAACTTCGTCCCCAGCGGAGTCGCCAAAAAGTGTGTTCGCACATGAACACGTCACCGTGTACCCTCGATGCCGGGGGTGATGCACGGCAGCTCGCGTCGAAGAAGATCCGACCGGCAACGCGATACGCAAGACAGCCGGCAGATGCTTTTGTAGACCCGAAGCCCTTCTTGCCCGAGAGGGACCCCGTCAGGGCTCGCGGCGGCTATGGGCTGCTCCAGGTCGATTCGCTCGCCCCTAGAGCCTCGTGGATTCACAACCCTCCACCATGAAGAACTAGCAAAGAACGAGAAGAAAGATACAAGGGAGAGATAAAAAGTAGATGGACACGAAAAAGTAGAAGATGTGTTTGTTCGATTGTGTGTTTTTTCAATCGGCCGTCACCCCAACATATATAAGAGGCGGCTGGACTTCCCGTACAAGCAAAGAATTTATTTAGGCTTTCCTTACAAGAAAATTACATCAATTCACGTCCAAAACCCTAGTCAAATTCGGACTGGTTTATCCGAACTTTCCAAAACTGTTCGGTTTAAACTGGCTGCACCTTGCGGGTCATTTTTTGCGGTGGTAAACGATCTCGGATGAAAACAAGCCCAAAAGTAATCTTGACCATTTCGACGAGACGAACAACTTTCATGTTGAAGGTTTTTTGATCAGAGATCATCTTAAGGTTCATATCGGTCTCGCAACACAGGCTATTTCCTCGCGCTACCCGTCAGACATGTGTCTGGTGGGGCGCGCCACATCTCGCCTCGTGACAGGGCTGCACTCCGATTGCTCTAATTTTTACATACGAACTTGGATTTGAATGATTTTTATATCAAAATTGATCGTTTCGACGAGATGAAGACAACCCGTATAGATCATTTTTCCATCTGAGATCATCTGAATAACCTTTGAGCCCATGTTCAACTTCTCGTTCGATTGACTATCACAGCCTCCAACCCGGCAAGTTTTCCATCCGAGTAAGCTTTCCACACCGGCAATGTTTCTACCCGGCAAGCTTTCACACCGGCAAGGTTTCACTCCCGCAAGGTTTGTACTCCGGCAAGGGTTCCTCCCTGACAAGGTTTCTCCCCCGGCAAGATTTCACACCGGCAAGCTTCCACACCGGCAAGGTTTCACTCCGGCAAGGTTTGTACTCCGGCAAGGGTTCCTCCCTGACAAGGTTTCTCCCCCGGCAAGATTTCACACCAGCAAGCTTCCACACCGGCGATCTTTCTGCGCCGGCAAGCCTTCACATCGGCAAGCTTTCACACCTGCAAGATTTTACCCCGGCAAGGTTTCCGCCCCGGCATGCTGCTTTATGATCGTGCCACTTTTGAGCGTCAACACATAGATGGATCGCTGAACTTTCATATTTTGTTAGTACCTTTAGGATTGACAAAACCTTCTGGTTGCATCATATACAACTCTTCTTTAATAAATCCATTAAGGAATGCAATTTTGTTTATCCATTTGCCAGATTTCATAAAATGCGGCAATTGCTAACATGATTCAGACAGACTTAAGCATAGATACGAGTGAGAAACTCTCATCGTAGTCAACACCTTGAACTTGTCGAAAACCTTTTTGCGACAATTCTAGCTTTGTAGATAGTAACACTACTATCAGAGTCCGTCTTCCTCTTGAAGATCTCAATGGCTCGCCAATCAATGGGCAAGTCAATCAAAGTCCCTACTTTGTTCTCATACATGGATCTCATCTCAGATTTCATGGCCTCAAGCCATTTCGCAGAATCTGGGCTCATCATCGCTTCCTCATAGTTCGTAGGCTCGTCATGGTCAAGTAACATGACCTCCAGAAAAGGATTACCGTACCACTCTGGTGCGGATCTCACTCTGGTTTACCTATGAGGTTCGGTAGTAACTTGATCTGAAGTTACATGATGATCATCATTAGCTTCCTCACTAATTGGTGTAGTAGTCACAGGAACATATGTAATGCCCTCGATGTGGCTATATCTCCTACGTGTCGAAGCACAACTTAGAGGCATAACCGCATTGAAAGCAATGTCGCAAGTAAGGTAATCTTCACAACAACCCAGGTAAATATATAAAAGGGGAAAGGATACATAGTTGGCTTACACTCGCCATGTCACACAAATACATGAATAACATTACAATCATCCAATACACTCATGGTCTGACTACGGTACCAAAATAAAGATCAACCCCCACACGCGACACGGTCCCCGATCGCCCCAACTGGGCACCACTACTGATCATCTGGGAAAGACACATAGTAACGGCGAGAGTCTTCATCGAACTCCCACTTGAGCTCAAGCGCATCGTCTGGAACGGTATCATCGGTCCCTGCATCTGGTTTTGAAGTAAACTGTGAGTCACGGGGACTCTACAATCTCGCACCCTCGCGATCAAGACTATTTAAGCTTTTAGGTAAGGCAAGGATATGATGGGGAGCTGCAGCAAGCGACTAGCATATATCGTGGCTACCCTATTCGCAAAAGAGAGCGAGAAGAGAAGGCAAAGCACGGACGAAGAACTATGATCAAGAAGTGATCCTAGAGCAACCTACGTCAAACATTACTCCAACACCGTGTTCACTTCCCGGACTCCGCCGAGAAGAGACCATCACGGTTACACACGCGGTTGATTCATCTTAATTAAGTTAAGTTTCATGTTATCTACAACCGGACATTAACAAATTCCCATTTTCCCATAACCACGGGCACGGCTTTCGAAAGTTCAAATCCCTGCAGGGGAGTCCAAACTTAGCCCATCACAAGCTCTCACGGTCAACGAAGGATATTCCTTCTCCCGAGACATTCCGATCAGACTCGGCATCCCGGTTACAAGACATCCTCGACAATGGTAAAACAAGTCCAGCAGCACCGCCCGAATGTGCCGACAAATCCCGATAGGAGCTGCACATATCTCGTTCTCAGGGCACACTCATATGAGCTCTCCATACAACTAAAACTAAACCTCGAGTTTCCCCGAGGGGGCACTGCACAGGGCTCTAGTTTTGACCAACACTCAGAGGAGCACTGGCCCGGGGGGGTTTAAATAAAGATGACCCTTGGGCTCCGAAAACCCAAGGGAAAAAGAGGCTAGGTGGCAAATGGTAAAACCAAGGTTGGGCATTGCTGGAGGAGTTTTATTCAAGGCGAACTATCAAGGGGTTCCCATTATAACCCAACCGCGTAAGGAACGCAAAATCCGGGAACATAACACCGATATGACGGAAACTAGGGCGGCAA
This sequence comes from Triticum urartu, assembly GCF_003073215.2. Lineage (NCBI taxonomy): Eukaryota > Viridiplantae > Streptophyta > Magnoliopsida > Poales > Poaceae > Triticum > Triticum urartu. Next base: position 83,722,640 of record NC_053026.1, read on the forward strand.
GAGTGGAACAAAACACTAGGAAAAAGGCCAAGCCTTCCACCCTTTACCAAGTATATAGGTGCATTAAGATAAACAATATAATATAGTGATATCCCAACAATAAGCAAATTCAACAAGGAACGATCTCCAATCTTCACCTGCAACTAGCAACGCTATAAGAGGGGCTGAGCAAAGCGATAACATAGCCAATCAACGGTTTGCTAGGACATGGAGGGTTAGAGGTTTGACATGGCAATTTGAGAAGCATGATAAGCAAGTGGTAGGCATCGAAGCATAGACATAGAAAAAGAGCGAGCATCTAGCAAGCAAAGATAGAAGTGATTCCGAGGGTATGATCATCTTGCCTGCAAAGTTGTCAGAGTTGACTTGATCCTCGTAAGCGAACTCAACGGGCTCCTCATTCACGAACTCGTCTCCCGGCTCTACCCAAACAAGAACAACAAGCAAACGGAACACAATCAACCACATGCAATGCTCAAACAACATGACGCAAACATGGTATGCTATGCGGGATGCGGTATGTGATGCATATGCAAGATTTGACAAGTAATGATTGAACCTGGCCTCAACTTGGAAATCCAAGTGTGCCACTAGAAAGGTGAGGTGATTTCGGTTGAAATTGATATAAAGATCACCGGAATCGGATGCACGGTTTGGAAATGGCAAGCAAAACAAATATGGCACCGGTCTGTGATAATCAGCAAGTAGTCATCTAAATGCATCAAGATAAATATGCTACAGCACCCAAACATGACAAAAAAATACATGGCAGGGATCCACTCATGGTGCTTGACAAAAGATGAACACTGAGCTACGGCTAATTCATCCATTAACAGGTTCAAACAAGCATGGCAAAAGTGCAAATGACAACAGGTTTCAGACTTAGTGAAATTAACACAAGTCTGGAATTTATCATCAGGAAGCACACTTTAGAGCATGAAAACTACAAGCTACAGGAAATTAACATGGAAACGCAAGGCATGACATGAAGCTAATCAAAGCACTTAACAAAAGTACCTTAGTGACCTTGAGCCAAAAGGGATCAGAAAATACATATGCAAGCATGTGAACATGGCAAAAAGATAAACAGATTTCAGACTTGTGAAAAACTGGAGCATGCAAATCAGTTAATGAGTAGGCATGTTTACGAGCTCGATGCACTCACTACACAGTATGGCATGACAAACTAATCATACACCCATCAAGAATACATGGCATAGAAGCTAGACATAGCAATAACAACAACATAGCATGCACGGATCAATAGCAACATCCTCGGCAAAATCGCTAATCATGTCAACAATCTGCCAGGATTCACGATATAGCAAAAGTAGAGCTTGATTGACTCAAGCTAGGTTGCTCCATAAATGCAAACAAATACATGGATGGATAGAGCACCACAATGTTAACAAATCATCCTTACTGATCATCCTCAAAAGAGGCGCGGATCACTAGAAAACAACATGAACATATGGCATAATATCAACATCTGGACAAGGACTTAGTGAAATTCTAAGTCCCTAAAATTAGCATAACCGAAAACGCTACTTTGCAAGCTTGTGCTAGTCACCACAAATATCACAAAAATACATGGCAAGCACCTCTGCAAAGATGGCATGGCATGTAACAAAACACATGTAGAGCTCAGGATCATATCATGCACACATTAATCATGGCAAAAATGACAAAAAGCTATTTGATGAAACAGATCTAACAAATTCATCACATAGCCCTCTTCCAATAGCATTTCGGGCATCAAGATGAGCTCACATGAAAATGATGCAATGAGATGAAATGATGTACTCGTCGAGGCGAACATTTTGATATGCTACACGCACAAATCAGAGCTACAGATGCAGAGATACGACATGCCAAAGATTGCAAAAAAATAATGGGAGAGGGGAAAGTCAACCCTAGGGTTTTTGGATCTAAGATCTGGCCGAGCACTGTAGCACGCACTGTTCACCGGAGGTTCGCCGGAGTTAAAGGACGCTGCGGCCGGCGTCGACGAGGTCGCCGAAGAGGGAACTTGCCGGGGCGGCGCTGGTCGGCGGTGGGTCACCGGACTCGGGCGGCGCGCGCTCCGGCGCGGTGGCGGAACTTGGGGAGGCGCGAGGCGAGCCGGAGACGACGGCGGCGATCACCGGCGTGAGGAGGCGCAACGGCTCGGCAAGCCGGGCAGGTGGCGGGGCAGAGCGGGCCGCGGGGGCCGGGGTTGGGCCCGGCGGGCTTCGGCGATGTGGGGCGCGAAGGCACCACGTGGCGGCTCGCGGTAGGTCGGGCGGCGGCGGGCGGACGTGTCCGGTCCGATCCGGACGCGTCCGGCGGCGGGAGGAGGAAGAGGCTAGGGTTAGGGGGTGATTTGATCCGGAATTTCGGAAGGGGACCTATTTATAGGCATAGAGGAAGCTAGGAAGCTCCAAATGAGGTGCGGTTTTCGGCCACGCGATCGTGATCGAACGCTCTAGACGATGGAGAGGGTTTAGGTGGGTTTTGGGACAAATTGGAAGGGTGTTGGGCTGCAACACAAACGAGGCCTTTTCGGTCCCTCGGTTAACCGTTGTAGTATCAAACGAAGTCCAAATGGCACGAAACTTGACAGGCGGTCTACCGGTAGTAAACCAAGGCCGCATGGCAAGTCTTGGTCCAATCCGGAAATATTTAACCCCCACACACGAAAAGAGGTAGAAAGGGGCACCAGAGGAGATAGTAGCGCCGGAATGCAAAACGGACAACGGGGAAAATGCTTGGATGCATGAGACGAACATGTATGCAAATGCAATGCACATGATGACATGATATGAGATGCATGACAAGGCAACAACACACGGAGACAAAAACCCAAACCCGAGGAAAATAAAATAACTTAGGCCGGAAACGGCAAGAGTTGGGATACAGATAAGGTAAATTACATCCAGGGTGTTACAACACTCCACCACTACGAAAGGATCTCGTCCCGAGATCTATGACTGGAAAAATGCCGGGTACTCAGAACGGAGGTGATCCTCGCGTTCCCAGGTGGCTTCACGGTCGGAATGGTGTGACCACTTGACTTTGAGGAATTTGATTGACTTATTGCGAGTCTTGCGCTCAATTTCTTCAAGAATAGCAACTGGGTGCTCACGATAAGAAAGGTCTTCTTGGAGATCAATGTCTTCGAAGTTGACGGTGCGGTCAGGAGTCTTGAAGCACTTGCAGAGCTGAGAGACATGGAACACGTCGTGCACGTTTGCAAAGTTTGAGGGAAGCTCGAGTTGATAAGTGAGATCGCCTCTCTTGCTGACGATCTTGAAAGGACCCACGTATCTAGGGGCAAGCTTCCCTTTGATACCGAAGCGACGAGTACCTTTCATTGGGGAGACACGGAGGTAAACATGGTCTCCGATCTCGAAAGCCAAATCACGATGCTTACTATCATAGTAGCTCTTTTGGCGCGATTGCGCTGCTTTGAGGTTATCACGAATGACTTTACACATCTCTTCTGCCTCCGTGATCAAGTCATTTCCAACAAGTTGACGTTCACCGGTCTCTGACCAGTTAAGAGGAGTACGACACTTCCTGCCATAGAGAATTTCAAATGGGGCCTTGCCCGAACTCGCTTGGAAGCTGTTGTTGTAGGAGAACTCGGCATATGGAAGACAATCTTCCCACTTCATACCGAAAGAGATAACGCA